>NC_051121.1:5082379-5382379 GCF_014839805.1 Manduca sexta | reverse complement strand
ATAAAAAGTATTTAAAATTATATTGAAATTATGGACGGCGTATCTAAAAAAAGTTATACAGGATGTCCCACAAAACCGGTATTTAATAGTAGTTTATTGTTTTACTGCCTGAAAAAAAAACACGATTTCATTGTGATTCGTATTAAAATTGAATTAAGTATAGTACTAACTTGTCGGAAATATTTCCTTCGAGGCACATCTGTATAACACACAACAGTTCTGGCATGGCGGTGGAGTTGCGTGGTGTCGGTGCCAGCAGTACAAACAGACAGTGCGCAGGCGCATCCGCGAGTAGTTGCAGGTCGTTGGGACTGTTCTGTAGATATAATGAAACAGTTACTTATGGAGATCAGTTGGCGTATAGCACTACTCATCTAAACATGCCAGTTAAATATAAGTATGTTATGTAAAAAAGTATATTTAGTCCATTTTTTCTTGAGTCATACATACATACATAACATCACGCATTTATCTCCGGAGGGGTATTCAGAGGCGCAACTAGGGTCCCCACTTTTCGCCAAGTATGATCCGACCCATGATGTGATAGGGGGCGAGCCTATCGCCATATCGGGCACAAATTCCAGACTCCGGGCTGATACTGAGCAGAAAAAACCCAAATATCACTTTGCCCGACCTGGGATTCGAACCCAGGTCCTCAGAGCGCTATTGTACCGGACATGCAATACAACTACGCCACCGAAGCAGTCATATTTCTTTTAAAATCTAAAAGTACTATACATATAATATTATTATTAATTATTTAAACGTGCGACGCCATCGTAATTTATTTTACGAAATACAGGATGGTAATTCAAATAAATCATCGATGCTTTATATTTATTAAATTATCATTATATAAATCTTAGAGGCACTAAATACAAAAAGTCCCAATGTATCATTTTACTTTTATATTCCCATACCTTATAATGACTGGACACATAAATGGACACAAGTCGATGCAGGAACGCCTCGGCTGCCTTGTGATAGCAGAACAGCGCGTCTCTATTGACGCGGTATAGCTCGCACGCGGCGGGGGGCGGAGCACCTGCGCCGGGGGACGGGGCCGGAGCCTCCAGGCACAGGAGGCTATTCAGCCAGGCTTCTACTGGGTCTCCTGTGCGGTAACGTATTGGCTCTTCGAGTTTTATCTGCAAGTTGTAACGTTATTGTGACATGTGAGCATTTTGTTATTCGAGACAAATATGGGTTGGGATAATTATCTACAAATTATTTGGGACGACAGCAGCCGAAATAAAACGAAGGATGGTAATGCTTAAAAACACCTCCACAAACTAATATTTTAAACAGTTCTTGTCAAGCGTGCCACCTTAAATTTAATGACTTCAATAATCTATCCTTAATGACATGTTGTACCCTTTAAATAATGGTTTCGTCTCCATTCATGTTCACTCTTACATCGACCATAAAATTTATTATGACAGACATTAGTGTTTAAATAACTTCCAAATTCATTGTATAGAAACAAAAAAAATTAAATCGACATATTTAAATGTAGTTGTATGAACGAATGAATGAATGACTGACCGGTGGAGGCGCATTATGTTGGGTCTGTAGCTGTGAGAACAGTTTGAGTGAGAGCGCACGTCCTGTGCCCTCGTATCCCGACACGGTGGAGGACAGCAGCGCCAGGGGAGCCTTCTGCGCAGCCGCCGACACGTGCACCAGGGGAATGGCTGCCGCCTCGTCCACTAGCACCAAGTCTGCCGCCGCCAGGAGGGAGTGATCGTCTGGGGTTATGTACTGTGGACAATCGATGTATTGATATTCATGTTATATATGATTATAAAAATGTGAATGTCTTTTTTATTAAATTTTTTAATGTATTGACATATTATTTTTTTACCTATAACTTCTGTTTTGAAAAAAGGAGAGGTCGCTGACGTTAAACTATACTCTTATATGTATACCACAATCAACATTAAACCATACTGTTATATATACCACAATCAAGTTTTAAAAAAGGACGATTGAAAAAAGTTTAAAATGCATCAATAATATATACAAAACAAGTATTTGTATTCTTAAATCAAATTACCTGCACAGTTTGCCTCGAGTTCCTTGCAATATTTATCCTGACAATAGCCTTCTTAAAATCTGGATTAGTCGACCTAACAATGTTATAATCTATGTGCTCCTGGTACAAGCACGCGTCTAGGCCTTTCAGCACGAACTCGAACAGCGTGATCAAGTTCTCTGGATGTGGTGACGTGACGTATATGTTGACGTATCCGAGGGACACGGCCGCAGCGACCGCGAGTCCGAGGCACGCCGACTTGCCTCGCCCGCGCGCCGCTGTGAGGCAGTGAGGTGGTCTGGAACAAGTTTGGGTAGAATGTATTTATCAAAATTTTACCAGTATTGCTCGTATGTTCGTAATTTTTTTATTGCTAAGTATTTCTTTTGGAAAATATTTTGATAATACTATATAAACATTAGATGTATCCGTGCAAGAATTAAACAAAAATGAAATCATTTTAAATTCTTATCGATTGAAAATGATAACCCCTGGACAGGCTACAATTATGCTGGCCTGTTGGAACTGGATATACACAGGCTGATTCCGGAACGCGACACACTTACGTGGATTACAGCGGGGTTTAACACCTTGTGTACAGTAGTCGCTATCCACGTGGATATCAACATATCCTACCACAAGCAAAAAGGAATGAATATGACGCCTTACCTAGTCTGTTTATCAGCGAGGGTATTAATGAGCGCTATGAGAGCTGTGGCCTGTTCATACGTCCTACATAGAGCCACCAATGGGCCAGCTGGTGGCGAGTCGGATAAAGACGATATTAAGTCTGTCAACTTTGGGTTAACGCGCTGAAAAAAATTATAAAAATATGTTTTTAGTAGGAGTACATTTTTTTATTTTTTTATAACATTATAATTTATAATGTACTGAAAAGATTATTAAAAATATATTTTAAGTTTTAACAAAGTCTTATAAGCACAAAGAATCATATTTTTTTTTTTACCTCATTTGATATACTATGTAGAATATGAGTTACCTCAGGTGTAGCATCTACTGGGTCCACTTGTGCAGTTTTCGATGATATTGGTAATACTGTGAGTGAATCATCCAGCACTAAACACCTGGGGTTATCAGCCAATGACAGTAAAAATCTCTCATTGAACCGATTTACCACTGTGTCATACGCTTCTGTCTTAAACCTGCAAGGCATAATATTTTTTTTGAAAAAGATGTTAAGTATATTCCAACGTTTTTTTGCATGCATAATGAATTTAGCTTACTTTTTACAAGGCACCTGTATGGCACAGATTTGAGGAATACAGTCCCAGATAAATTGCATTAGACATATTTTTCACTATTACGAGAATGATATCCAATGTTGTGACTAGAAACCAGTATAGTAAACCTGGTTCATCTGTTTAATACAAACAATTATGATGAGTAAAATACATAAACTTTAGAGACATACCTCGAGTGGACATCCATTGTTATAGAATGCAGTTGCCGTAATGAATCCATGGTTTTAAGCAGGAAAATAATTAGCCCGCCTCCTTCCACAGTTTCTATTGTTCGAGCCATTAGATTAGGTGTAAGAGCTTCAAAGTCCTGCAAGCAAAATTTTTTTTAAATAATTGAGGTGAATTGTAAAAGGAATGAGAACCCTGAACACTAACTAAAACAGTATCAAGTTTGTTAAATAGACAGCAAATATTAAAACAATGCCAATATTGGAAGTTTTTCCATAAGAAAATACATTACAAATTTTAGTTTTTATAATTCACAGCTATTAGAGATTACAAAAAACTAGTGTTTTATCAACTTTTTACACAGAACCAATATAACGCATTCAAACAATTTCATGCGACTATGAAACATTCAGTTACCTGCAGCACACACATGCCATATGTCTGACCTAGCATGGTGTGACTCTCAGAGTAGTATCGACCATGAATTGTTGTTGCAACCCTGAATGCGTCAAACAGAGACTCCTCCGAAACTTCCAGTTTACCAGCTGCTATCTTTTTCGCTCTTTTTCTGCCATGACTGGGAGAGATTTGGAAATGTATGAATATTTTAAACACAGTTGTTTAATTTTTGAACTGAGGTGTAAACACTGTATATAAAAAAAAAATTATTGGCCTCAAAAATATTATTTTAATGCAGTTTGGTAAAAAGTATGTATGTTTGACTGCTTGTTGGCACCTAAATTGTCACATGATTTCATGCAATTTTGTAATGGTCGCATATATACTATTGGGTTGAAATTTGCATGTGGATTAGGTTGATATCGAAGATTTAGGCATATTTTACAAATTCAAGTTGAAATGTGCGAACTCCATGAATGTTTCCAACATGCCATGAGATAGTAAAGCCTAAATTAAAACTATAGTTTAAACATTTTTTAAAACATAAAATAAATGCCAGAATACTACAGTTAAATATAAAAAATTGAACATGGTTTTATAGGTTTTTGAAATATTATTATAGCCATCACAGATTCTACAGATGGCGTCCTGGTAGTAATATTTACTACATAAATAAAATTTGTCCAAGACTCTTCAGATTCCATGGATACAAAACTAACCAAATCAAAAAAATAAGTTTATTTGGTTACTAATTAAAAAACTTTTTATTATAGTTTGGATTCTTTTCCCTAAACTGCTTTTATAAATAATTGAATAACAGTCTTTACTCACTTGCTTATAGCTTCATCTTTATTTTTATAGCACCACAGAACCGTCGGACGAGCTTTTACTGTTGATTTGACCAGCATGTCATACAGAATAGGCACCTAAACAAACATAAATTAATTAAACTTTACAGATTTAAAACTTTTTAAAAGGACACTGTATCTTTATAGCATTTAAAGGATTTTAGCAATACTGGTTCAATATTTTCAACATATATTTAATATCCATGCTTCACTTAGCTAAGCAAACTATTAATTAAATATTTTTTACCTGATCTCTACTTTTGTCCCCAACGAGTAAAATCATCGTGCGATGTCCCAACTTGACTCCATTCTCTATCATCACCCTAATACGATTATCTATCTTCTTCTTAACCATTATTATATATTTATTCACAACTTAGTTTACTTTTGATTCAATTTTATAACCTCAATCCCTAGCAAAAACGGCACACGAATCGGCAATCGGCATGTTTATTGGTGTGACATGTGTCATTTGTCAATTTGACAGATGGTAGCTAGTTACTCCGAGCTTATACATCTGGAATGAGGTCTGATTACAGAGAGAAAATTCAGATTATAAAAAAACAAATGTTTAACTCAGCTCTATTTTATTTGTCTCTGACTCACCGTTCAGACGTGTTACAATTGCGGCTCTAGACTATCTTTTACAAAAAAGAGCTATAGTATTTAACAAATCAATTTAAATAATATAAAAATGAACTTTTCCCAAAGCAATCCACTTATTATTTGAAAGGAATAAAATATATAACGAAGATGATGCTAATAAAAGCAATAGACTTAGTAGACATCAAAATATAAACTGAGTAAATTCCGGATCTTATAAAATGATGAATATAAGGTACATTTATATTTTGTTTTATACTACAAAGTGAAGTATCCATTCATTTAATAGCGTTTTCAAAAGATTCAGTTTGATCTCTGCTTCTCAATTCAGACACTATTCTAGGTACGTGTGACTGGTCTATAAAACCCGCTAAATATATTTTTTATTATAGCAACAAATGGATGTTCGCGTCCCTATTTAAAACTGTCAATTGAAATGTCAAATAGAAAGATCGTGCATTGGATTCCCGAAAATTTGCATTTTGTTCACTATTTCTGAAATAATTTCATTTTTTTGCGTGAATATGTAATCAATACCTATATTGTTTTATACTTACCCGTTTGAGTGACGTGTTTAAGTGTTTTTATTTACGAATATAAGGAGCGGACTTTTTGCCGCTCGTCATTATTGAAAATGGCAAAATCACAAATAAACACAAAATCAAAGAACTATTTGAAGGATAGAGACGTTTTTCTAAAGGAATTAAAGCAATTTAATGAGAGTAAAAAGTAAGTATTTCAAATTTGTATACATTTATATGATTTCAACTAAAGCGAAGTTATGTTGACAATAATGAACTACTCTGAGAAAATAACGGTGTCAACATGTCGTTACGCTGTCTCCTATAGTTTACCTTTGCAAATAAACAGGTATATCGTCTAAACAAATGGGCATTAAATAAAAATTAACGTAAATATTATTTTATATAATCTAGTTATGATATTATATGCTATGATAGGGTGTTCTTGTTCCACCATGATTTTTAAAAATGCGTTTACGTATTTTAGATTGTTTACATTTAAATTCATTACGGCACGTCAGGTTTTCTTATTAAATGTTTTTTTTTTCCATTGTTTTTGTTCTGATATGTTATAAGATACTATCAGATTATCATTTTGTAGTTTTAACCAATGAGTTCCAATCGGATTTTTTTTTGGTTTATCTGTAGTTACTGTCGAAATGTATTAAAAATGTTTTTCTACATTGTTTTTGGCATATTTTTCTAAGTATAAGGTAATGACATGCTTAGAATTTTATTTAAATTGTGTATTTCATAATGTATTTTAAGTTCATTTTTTCCATTTCAGCATACCCATCAGACCGCCAGTGGTAAATGGTATTGAAATTGATCTCTACCATTTTTACACTTTGGTCCAGCAGCGAGGTGGTATATGGAAGGTAATAATGTAAATTGTTACACTGCCTTGATTCAGTTATTGAACCGTTTTAAATGAGATGAATATAGTCTTAGGAGGGCATGAATTTAGAAATATGCAATCTTACAATAGTTTTAAAGAAGAGATGTTTTAATGTTTAATGGTTTGTTTGTGATATAGAGGAATTAATTTTTAATAAATTGTGCACTCAATTGTGTTCTAATAGTGTATGGACACCTTATTCATTAGATGTGATATAATATAGGTATTAATTGTTGCTTGTGGCTCTAAATACACGAAAGTGATGGCTTGAATAAACAGTTCTGTATGACATTAATTGAATTCCATTCAGTGGTCTCCACATTTACTTTTAACAAACATCTTTGCAAACTTTTGTATTAATAGTACTAGTGGAATTTAAGTTACGCATTATAATTTGTGTTCAATATCACCTGCTCATCTCTGTTTTGTGGGGCTTGAATAAAGCTTTCAACTCAATGTGTCATTTCTCAATGTTACATTCATTTAGATGCATTTATGTTAACTCATATGAAAGTGATGTTATTATAAAAATATTTAATTTCAGGTGAACCTAAATGACACTTGGGAGACATTTTTAAAACCACTGAAACTTCCGCATCCTTGCATCAATGGTTCTACGTTATTGAGAAGGATATATACAACCTATTTGGAGAAGTAAGTTATCTCAAATTATCTTTTTAATTATTTGTGATAAAAACTTTTCATAGGTGGACTTCTTTGTACATATTTTCATGGCGGGTAGGCAGGTTAACTAGCCAGATTAAATATGCAACCATAATATCATCAATCATATAATGTGGCGTGTTTGGTTAAGTGAATTGTCTTACCTTCCACTACACCATTATATCCAGTCAGCCAATATGCTGTGACAAGATGAATAAAAAAGCCTGTATTCACAAACATTACTTAGTATGGAGGAATGCTGTGATTATAAGTTTGTTTCTCAGAGATTTTTTATTAAACAAAGCTAATGATAGCTATGAAATTACTAACACTATGCATTTGGGCCCGTGCCTCCCTCATAATATTGTTTGTGAATATGGTTGACGGTATTTACTTATTCACAAGGAGCTACAAGTAGAAATTATGAAAGAAAATATTCTAATGAGTTTTTTTTTTTAGATATGAACGTGCGAAAGGGCCGCCAGGCAGAGATGACGACAATGACCTCGACGAGGACCCGAGGCGCGGGCGTGGCGGTGGAATGCCCAGAATTACCTTTGGTGGTGGTACATATATTTCAGGTAAATTCATTTCAGGCAGGCGAGCGGCTAGCAGTGCTACAAGATAATTTCAGACCAACGAATCTGTGGCGAGTAATTGGCAAGAAAAATCTTTTTTTTTTATTCAAAATTCCAAATTATACTGATTGTTTTGGTTTACCTTGAGAGTCTAGTAATGCATGTAACTGGATTCTGTAGTTTATGTGTAGTTGATTTAAAACTTACCATAATTTTCTGATAAATAAGCCTGTAAGAGTATGGGCTAATGTATGTAGTTTTAAAGTTGAATATTCCATAGTTTTTGTAATATAAAAATTATATTCTTGTTTTCTACACATAAATCTACTATAAGCAGAGCACAAACTATGATTAAAGTTGAATAGCATATACTTTTTTAATTAAGCGATCTAATGGCAATTCATAGAATAAAATTTCTAATATTGCTTATGTTGTGAAAAATACATTTAGTCTCTTATTAATATATTTATATCTATTTAGCATCAGGCGAAGCGCTACGTTCGGGTAATCGTGCAGCAGCGCCATACGAAAGATTGGCTCTTTCACTGCTCTCTCCGATGCCCAACGAACAAGACTTTGCGGTTAATGTGTGTACAGTGCTCGCTGCTGACGATTCCAACAGGCTGCCTCTTGGCACCACACCGCATATATTGGACTTTTTGCTAGCTCATGCTGGTGTTTATAATCACTGTAAGTCTAATCATTTTCTTTCCTTCCAGCCCGAGCTGGCTTCCTTATTCACATTATAGTCTTTAATTTATTTTATGTACATAATATTAATTATCTTTAATTATATAAGCGACTTTATTTAAATAATAATTAAATATTCTCATGTACATATACCTTGACTTCTCATAAGTGCAACTGTGTTGGCCTACATGATAAACAAAACATTTTATTTTATTATAAAGTCCTTTTCTTGATCAACAAAATTACCATTCCACAGCAAGTCTACGTGACACGATAGGCCGTTCTTACGCCGAAGCTCGCGGTTGCTTCCCCGATGAGTTCTGGCAGAAGCGTGCAGGAGGAGGTGGTGCTAGGGAACTGGCAGACGAGACCAAATTCATGCAGCCAGGAGTGGAGCAGCCCGACTTGGTGGTACAGGCGCTTGCTGCTCAGCACTCGTTGGCCGACTGTCTCGCAGGAAATGATGACGATGATCGGTCACTTAGTGATAAACTTGTTGAAGAGGTATGTCGGGATAAGGTTGTGTTTGATATCACTACAAGAATCTGATATGTTTTTTCAGTTAGATTAATTTGTATTGCATAGTACTAGGTTGCTAGCGTGTAATGTATTGATTATACAGTAAGTAGTATGGTATTTTATGTCAAGAATTGCATAATTGATGAAATGGACTGGTCCCGAGTCAATTTCCCGTTTGAGTAATAAAAAAATATTATGTCACTAACACACCTTTTATAAATTAAATGGATGTGACAATATAATTTTTTTTTCAAGGAGGTGTTAGAAGATTGGGTGACGGAACCATCTGAGGAAAACCAGCTGTTTGCTCCAGAATTTCCCGGTGGAGCCTCGTGCGTGTTCACTCAGAGGGTCATACAGATCGCGTCTATAGTCAGGTCACTCTCCTTCCACGAGGAGAATGTGCAGTATCTTGCCAAGAACACGACACTTATTAGGTAAGAGTAATAGGAGAGTCTTGATACTTTTTGGTATTAAGTAGAATCCTTTTGATGTTAATATTTTGGTACTTGATGCTAATCTCGTATTGAAGAGGGGCAGATGTTTTTTTCTTTTTTATGAAAAAAACAATTTATGTGTATGATGATTATCATTTCATAATATATGCAAAATATATATTTTATTTGTACTTGAAAATGAAATGAAAATAAATTTTTTGTAAAATATGAAATTGTTGACAATCGCTCGTAGTGGTGCGGTGTTATAGATAAATAGTGCAGTAATCATAATAATTATGTATGTATTTTAGGTTTTTGCTCCTCTGTGCAAATTGTTGGGTTGGCTCACTACGGCAGTCTGGATTGGATACACTTGGGAATGTAGCTGCAGAGCTTATTATAAAGGTAAGTGGTGGATGATTATTAATTGTGTCAGTAAATATTGTTTATTGTTCAGCTTTATTTCACTCCGATGTTGATCAGGTATAATTTTTGGTAGCAGATTGGAATTTTATAACCAACCATTAAAAGCTTGATTGTTTTTTAAAGGGCCTAATTGCCAGTGTATTAATGTAATAATTGGATATTTGTATATTATTAGGGAAGATTCTGTAATTTAGTATTTGATTTAGTTAGGGGTTCCTGTATTAGAGTCTGTTTCTTGGGGTACAAAATTGCAAATTCATTAATTATTTCCAATACAATAAATTATGTATTAGCAATGTCATATTGTTATGGTAACAGATAGCTTAAATGGGAGCGGATCGGACTGTCAAGAAGAATGTCTGCAGGTTCAAAAGCTAAGGCACCTCTGACTATTCTAAAGTTATGTGTATATTCTTTGTGAATTATCGCTTGCTTTAACGTTTTGATGGTGTGAAGTCTCCCAATCCGCACTAGGCCAGCGTGGGGGGCTCATTCCTAATCCCTGTCAGTAGTAGAGCAGGCCCGTGCCCAGCAGTGGGCCAGGATACATACAGGGTAGCCATTATAATAAGTATGCTATACTGTGGCCAGGAGCCGGCGACGTGCCTGATCTCGCGGCACGTGCTGTCGACGGTGCAGGCGGCGCTGGTGTGCGCGGACCGCGCGCGCGTGCTGGCGGCGCTGGAGCTGCTCAACAAGCTCGCGCAGAACGAGGCCAACGAGGACGCGCTGCTCAAGGCGCTGGAGGCCAAGGTACGCTCGGACGGACTTGGACTTGGACTTGGTCCGGAATGAGTTTCAGTCATATTTGATTTTTTTTTTATATATAGTGGGGGGACGTACTTGGACAACTTCCCAATGAGTTTCAGTGATATTTGAAATTAAGTTTTTTTTTATATAGTGGCTAAGTGTGTTAATTCAATCAAATGGTTTTCCATAATTTTATTCATACAATTAATTATATATGGGTTCAATGGTGGTGGTCTTGTTGGTAGGATATATTTATGCAGGTGGATAAGTACCACCGCACCATTATACACAAGGTGTTAAAAACCTCATATTACAGAAAGTTATATTAGAGTTTACAGACCAAGTTTAACAAGTAGTTTGAAAATAAGTTATTTTTAACATATATAAAGCCAGCCTTTTTTTTTTTTTATAGATATTACATCTTCACAAATTAGTATATGAAGCTGATTACCATCATTAATCATTAGTACACTTAATCTGTAGATTAAATAACCATAATTAAACCAATACAAAATAATGAATTTGAAATTATAAAGTGTATATTCGTGTGCAGGTGTACGCGGACGTGTGCGCGCTGCTGACAATGCGCGACATCATGGTGGTGGTGTGCACGCTGGAGTGCGTGTACGCGCTGACGTCGCTGGGCGACCGCGCGAGCGAGGCGGTGGCGCGCGTGCCCGGCCTCGTCAACACGCTCGTCGCGCTCGTCACCGTCGAGGTGCGGCTCGTCCTCGCTCGTCCTCCTTTCACTCACATAACGGGGCCATTCGAGTGTTACGTAACGCAATTGGGGGAGGGGGGGGGGGGAATTCGAGTGTTACGTAACGCAATTGGGGGGGGGGGGGGGGGTCTTGTAAAAACGTTACGATGCGTTACAGGCGCGGCAGGGGTGTCCCGTACAAAGCGTTATGTAACATTGTTTTTTTTTATTTTTTATTTTAAAATAATATCAAAGGTATTTTAGCGATTTTCCGGTATTTCGCATAAAATATTTGTGATTATAAAAAAAATGTCACTTTAGAGTTACATTACTTTTTGAGGGAGGGGGGATACAGGAAAACGTTACGGCGCGTTATATGGGAGGGGGGGGGGTGTCAAAAATTTTCAAAAATTGCGTTACGTAAGATTAAGGTTTGTCTCGACACGGTGGCGTATTGTATTATGTGCGCGGTGCGACCACCGTTAAGTTCTCGGATTCGAACCTCGGGCGGGACAATGATATTTTGTTTTTTTGCTCAATAATTCTTGGAGTCTGGTATTTGTGCGTGAATTGACGATAGGCTTATCCCCTATCACATCATGGGACGGAATACAGATGCGATAACACCTGTAAACTACCTATGCTTACAAATAAATTATTTAATTTGATAAGTGGGATGCACTAATTAGTTGCGTCTCTGGGTATTGTTTCGGGGATAAAACGTATCCTTTAGTAATATAAATTACTTATCATGTGTAGAAATTATTTGTAAGTAAATCGTAATGGCCGTGAGATCTTTTTTACTTGCCTTTCTCATAATATCGAGCACTCTTTTCGAACGTATTGCTGAAACGACTTAGCTTCGTTTTTACGACTATTTGGCTTTACTAAAATCAAGAAATCAATGAATACAGTAATATATTGGATCCATTGTGAGACAATAGACTTAAATTGATTCAGTCTTACTTACCTGGTTTTTGCGTTAAGAGGTTTTTAAAAATTGCTTAAATAGCTGTCAAAACATCACCGGTTTCTAATTTAAACCTTATTAAGAGGTAAGATGGAGGTTTTTGACTTACAGCTGATCGAGTAAATTTGTGTTTTAACTAAGCATAGCTTTGCGAAGTTTTTATAAGTAAAACTTTGTTTGTAGGCTCAGAGCTACGGGCCCCGCGCGTGCATACTGATGCGTGTAGTGGAGACGGTCAGCGGGCCGCAGCCCGAGCGAGAGCAGGAGCAGAAACCGACGCACCCTCATCTACAGGTAAATAAATAGACTTTTTGGTAACTTATCGTCATAAGTATTAAATCTATATATATAAAAATGAACTCCTATTTCCTTTGTTCACGCCATCACGCGTGAACGGCTGGACCGATTTCACTATTTTTTTTTTTGTTGTATTCGTTTTTGTCAGGAGAAGGTTCTTATGAAAGAAAAAATTCAAAAAATTGCGCGGAAAATTAGGAAATTTAAGAAAATTTAACGACAATATTAATTTTACAGAACTGTAAGTGGTTTGAAATAATTGGCAGCGATCGACAGAATGCGCGCGTGCATACATAGTTAAGACAGGACAACGTCTGTCGGGTCAGCTAGTGACTTATATAAACTTCAGTGAGATACCGGTTTCTGACGTTGGAGTTTGAACTGTCTCCGTAAAACTGTAAAACCAGCCAGTGTAATACTATTAGCCAGTGTAACTACTGGACATAATAAGACTTAACATCTCATGTCTCATGGCGAGCTCAGTGGAATACCAAACAATACTTTGTAATTCACGGTGTTGGATGGTGTTTCTACTGTTTATGGGCGGTCGTATCTCTTACCATCAGGCGAACGGCAAGCTCGTCTCGTCATTCAAAGCAATAAAAAAAGAACAGAACTTACGCATTCAGTTTGTCTGTGATATAGTATCTTTGTAGATCTAGCTATTTATTATTGTACAAAATATTGGTTACAGTGTGACTATTCCATAAAAAATATATGCAATCGTTAGTTGAGTACATGAGTGCATGATTTAACCAATGTCAATATCAATGCCTGAAGTTATTTTCTTTGTACTTAATTTTTTACCAAGGCAACAAATGACATAGCGTAGAATATAACTAACAATAAGTTAAAATTAAACTATTTTTAGGATTTTATTGCGTCTTCTTTTTAAACATAAGAAATAATAATAAGTTGACTGATGTAATTTGTATGTACAGAGCCAGACGCCAGTGAAGCAGCCGCCGGAGCAGGTGCAGACGATGACGTCGGTGCCGCCCGTCACCACCACCAGCGCCACCGTCACCACGCCCGCGCCCGTCACCACGCTGCAACAGTCGCACATGCAACAGAGGACTGTGCAGGTAATACTTTTAGTAGTATGTTCAGTATCTCAGTCCTCTGAATGACGTTTTTTATTCTTATTATAAGACGCTGTAATCAATTATAATGTACTGTTGAGAGTTGCAAATGGGTTATTGGAAAGTCAAATATGGTTGTTGGTATATAAAGGTGTTTATAAAGAAAATTAAGATTATAACGAAACTGATTTTAAAACTAATACACGTAATGTTCAAAATGATAGTTTAGTTTTCGGATTATTGCAGTTTAGGTTTATTAAAATTTTATGAATGGTAACATTCAGATTCTTTATTTTGTAATTATAAAATTACCCCAAAGTTTCGAACAATTTATACGTTCTTAAAAACCGTGCATTATCCTGCAGGAGAACGAGCACTTTGCGCAAGCGTGGCTGCGGTCGAGCTACGAGCCGCTGCCGCCGGCCGACAACAGCGCGTGCGACGCCGCCGAGCTGTACCGCCAGTACCTCGCCTGCTGCTCCAAGCTGCAGAGGAAGGGCGTCATTGCGCCCGCGCACTTCCCGAGACTCGTCAGGTAAATGTTCATAAAGGTAAATAAAGTAGGTGAGAAGTACCGACAACAGCGCGTGCGACGCCGCCGAGCTGTACCGCCAGTACCTCGCCTGCTGCTCCAAGCTGCAGAGGAAGGGCGTCATTGCGCCCGCGCACTTCCCGAGACTCGTCAGGTAAATGTTCATAAAGGTAAATAAAGTAGGTGAGAAGTACCGACAACAGCGCGTGCGACGCCGCCGAGCTGTACCGCCAGTACCTCGCCTGCTGCTCCAAGCTGCAGAGGAAGGGCGTCATTGCGCCCGCGCACTTCCCGAGACTCGTCAGGTAAATGTTCATAAAGGTAAATAAAGTAGGTGAGAAGTACCGACAACAGCGCGTGCGACGCCGCCGAGCTGTACCGCCAGTACCTCGCCTGCTGCTCCAAGCTGCAGAGGAAGGGCGTCATTGCGCCCGCGCACTTCCCGAGACTCGTCAGGTAAATGTTCATAAAGGTAAATAAAGTAGGTGAGAAGTACCGACAACAGCGCGTGCGACGCCGCCGAGCTGTACCGCCAGTACCTCGCCTGCTGCTCCAAGCTGCAGAGGAAGGGCGTCATTGCGCCCGCGCACTTCCCGAGACTCGTCAGGTAAATGTTCATAAAGGTAAATAAAGTAGGTGAGAAGTACCGACAACAGCGCGTGCGACGCCGCCGAGCTGTACCGCCAGTACCTCGCCTGCTGCTTCAAGCTGCAGAGGAAGGGCGTCATTGCGCCCGCGCACTTCCCGAGACTCGTCAGGTAAATGTTCATAAAGGTAAATAAAGTAGGTGAGAAGTACCGACAACAGCGCGTGCGACGCCGCCGAGCTGTACCGCCAGTACCTCGCCTGCTGCTCCAAGCTGCAGAGGAAGGGCGTCATTGCGCCCGCGCACTTCCCGAGACTCGTCAGGTAAATGTTCATAAAGGTAAATAAAGTAGGTGAGAAGTACCGACAACAGCGCGTGCGACGCCGCCGAGCTGTACCGCCAGTACCTCGCCTGCTGCTCCAAGCTGCAGAGGAAGGGCGTCATTGCGCCCGCGCACTTCCCGAGACTCGTCAGGTAAATGTTCATAAAGGTAATTAAAGTGAGAAGTTCGGGAGATATTCTGGTAACCGAATCTATAGCGACTATTGTACACATAGAGAAAGGCAATTGTTGCCGTTTGCTGGTGGAAGGATATATTTTATCCGCCTGGATAATGACCAACGTACACAAGGTGTTAAAACCCGCCATAGTGGGCGACGTGTGTCGCATTCCGGGATCTGCCTGTGTATATCCGGTTCCAACAGGCCGGCATAATTGTGTCGACTGCCGAAGGGTAATCATCTCTCGTCACTCGACATGCTATGGGACCCCACTCCACTTACCATCAGGTGCGGTGTGGTCACTATGTCGTGCAAATATCTATAAAAAAATGTGGTTTGCTTAAATAATTTTCGTTATAATTTTGGCAACTCTTCAGGGATGCAACGTCTGTCGTTGATCGATATTATGTCTCTTCACTGCACTGCACTTTTCCACGCTTATAGTGCAGTAAGCTAAAAACAAAAATAAATCGATTATTAAGAAAAAATAGTCATCATCGTATTGATAAAATGTAATTTCGCTTCTAGGACGGTATTTGGCGGTACAGTCGGCCCGAATACAATCACTACGCCGGCGGGAGAGAGTCAACAGGTGTATATCGGGATCAGATCGAGAAATATACAGAATAGAACGCCGCCGCCTGCGGGTAAGTAAAATAGTGTTGGAACTGTAATTTAGATGTTATGAATGGAGTATGTTTATTGAGAGTGAACAGACATAACTCATGAATTTAATTTTTAAATAATAAATAAAACTAATTTGGTCTAAAATATAACAATCACTTCATAAAATATTCGTATATAACAATATTTTTGTCTTTTTTTTTTTCTGGTTATATGCCATTTTGTAAGGCAAGTCACGTCTGACAAAACGTTATTTGCGATAACTCAAATAAACCTTTTTTTTGGTTATGTCAGTCTATCGAGCATGAATTATTATGTTGTTATTGTTAGGAGTTACTACCCAACTTTAAAAAAGGAGGAGATTCTCAATTTGACGTATATATTTTTTGTCATATTATCAATGCGATATGGAATTAATGAGACGTCTTCAAGTAAGTATTTAAATTTTGACCAGAGTAGCACATTACCTTATACAGGAGGGTTAATATTGTTTTATATCGAAATGGTAACCAAAAAATATGACGTAATTGTTTGCAATATTATATTTTTGTTTATCAGGACCGTCATCCCCGATACTGAAAGCTCAGTTGACGAACAAACCATCTGTAGAAGTGAAACCGCCAGTCTCGCAAGCGCAGGTAATGTGTTTTACTGCTTAGTTTCTACGTATTTAATAAATGGGGAATTGGTAAATAAGTATGTGTGATTATAAAATATTTTGGATTTAATGTATTATTGTTCGAATATAAAAATATTGGTATTGATTGATGATTCATTTTTGAGCAGCCAGAAAGCGACCCATGAGTCTTTCCTTAGCCGGTAATCATGACGTCAATTTATAATTGAATGATAAAAAATTGTGTAAATTCTGGGTCGGCCAATGTTAATACGAGTTTCCAATTTTAGTCGGTGCATCAGGCGTCGTCTGCGCCTGCGCATCCGCAGTTGTCGCAGGCTCTGGAGGCGGGTAGTGGGGGTGGCGCGGGGGTGGGGGGTGTCCCGGGGGTGTCGGGGGCGGCGGGGGGCAACAACACGTCCCTCATCAAGCACCTACTGGCGCACAAAGTAAGCCCCGCCCCGCACGCGCAAGTAAGTGCACACTAACTCACTAACATATAGTATTTACAATTATCGACTCTATGACGATGTCTCATGCTGTATTATTGAACGCCACGAAACACATGCCTTATGGTTAATGATTTCTCGTGGGATTACGTAATATTATAAAAGTAAAAAATATTCAATGTATTGTTAAATTTATAAATAACTAACAGTCAAAAGAATATAGCATGAAGATGTTTACAGTATTTTAATTCCAATAAAGACGTTAAAATTAGCATATTTAAAATATGATTTCTTTCGACAAAGTCTCAAGAGTTTGAAAAAGAATAATAATAAGGCATCGTCTGTATTTTACTTTTCCTCATTGTTGGTATTGTATGGTATATTTTGAAAGTGTGTTTTATAGGCCATATTTAATTTTTGTTTCATTTATTTTTATTTTCATTACAATATCAGTATAAATGAAAGGCAGGTCGCAACAGAGTCGAGAAGTTTCGAGGTATAGAGTTGAGAAAGTTTAAATTTAACAAATGCATGGTTGATTGGAATATTAAACTGTATTTCGTAACGTATTGAAGCATGCGTTGTTTATTAAAAAAAAAAAGATTTTGTTAAATTATGCCAGTAGAAGCGGCATGTGTAAAGTAAATTAGAAAACTAACACATAACGTTAAATAACTCGTTTGATATAGCATGCACAGTTGTGAGCTTTTTGAGTGCATGAATTTATTGAAAAAATATTGACGTGAAAAAAATAAAAGTTAAAAGATAGACAAGATAAGAAGATATATAACAGATGGGGCTTTCTAGAAAAAAGTGTTTTTTTCGTTTTTCTCAATTTTTGTTAATTTTCTTTGGATATTATTTTAGGCTATTTTATTTAATCCTTCCTTATATGATACATAGATTTAGAGTAAATTTTAATAATTCCGAAAAAGTATATTATTAAGTTAAAAAACAATATTTTCGAAATAAATTATAATCCGAACGATCCTATACTGTTACTCCTATAATATTTTCATTTAAAATAGGTCGCTCAACGACAGCAAAATCAACACAGAGGCCCGGCGCCACCCAGCACGGTCGTGGTACCGTCAAATCAGGTAAACAATTTTTTTTTATTATTAATAATAATATCAGCGCCGTCTTATATAGGGTCATTTTGTAACCCTAGACTTAAATTTAACTGCGAGAAAGTCATCTTGAAAGAAGCAGTTTACTATAAGTTACTTTAACCTAAGGTCAAAAACAAAAAAGTAAAATTTTCAAACAAAATAAATATTCAAATAGTCATTTTATTTTTACACACCCTTTTGCCACTACTACTATACTAGAATTCGTCGGAGCGGCAACATCGCACACAGTCATTGATAATATTATGCTCACGCAACGAACAAGTGATGCACACTCGGAGCGCAAGGGTAGTTCGTCGCACCGCGCGCCGCGCCGCAACCGAACAGCTGATGTCGGCGCTTTAACTACCTAGGGTTTTGTGTCGTGCCACATCACTCAATCAACAATTAGACCAGCAGCGACGACGCTACGCCGACGTTACAAAAAGACACATACCTAAACATCATTATCATCATCAGCCACATAAAGTCCACTGTTGAACATAGGCCTCCCCTAAAGATTTCCAGACCGACCTGTCGAAAGCTGCCTGCATCCAAAGTGTTCCCGCTTATCTAGTCGTCTGTCCACCTTGCAGGTGGACATCCAACGCCAACATAAACATCACGCACTAATCATCACATTTCATTAGAACAATATTTTCTATGCTCAAACTATCATCATAAGCAAACGAAACTAATCAAACAACCACAACTGCATAAGTTAGGTACACATAACACATGATTTCTGTAATTTTAAAGTGGTTTCAATCTTTTAAATCAAAACACACACATTCTAATGTCGGTAGTTCATCCATTTTAGTAGATAAGTAGGTATAATAAAGACGTTCAACGGTTAGATTTATAACACTCATAACAATAAAATATCATTCTGCAAGTCTGGCAATTCACACGAACAATTAATAACGAAGTTACAATCTTGATAATAATTAGGTAATGTGATAGTTTGAGGTAAAAATGTCGAGCGACGGGATGCGTCACGGCGCGGCGCGGCGTCCCAATAGGTATCTTAACATGTTTTCAAAATAGTAAATGCGTTTACCAATACCTAATGATGATTTGTAGATTGCTTGTTCCTTTAAAAGTTGTTTCATACTTCAAAGTATTTTTAATACAGTTAATTTGTAACTACCTCGGTGCCGCAGTTGTTGTACGGATGCTTTGCTAAGGTCACGGGATCGAATCCCGGGTAGGACAAAATGATATTGGATTTTTTCATTCAGTACTTACCTATCGCAAATTCATAAATCCACATTAAAATCGTAATGACAGCCTCCGACAGAAACATAATCAATACATTGTGATTAGTTCAGTTTCGCGTACGCGTCAACGATGCAACTTCGCGATCGTAAAATATTCAAAATGACAAAAAATATTTCTAAAAATAGACTCTATTTTATGCGTGTTAAGGTCGCATTTAGGGGCCACTTTAAATTTCTTTGTGCCTGACCGACCAACACGCGACACACGAGTTTAGCGAATTCCACAAAGTAGCGGCAAGGGTCAAGTAGTGTTGCCTGATGTCCCGATTTGCGCGGGACGTCCCGATTTTCAGAGTTCTGGGGACGTGACCCGTTTTGCACCAATAAAATTATTAAAACCATTAAGTATTATGAAAAAATAAACTACGTATTCAACGCAACAATGCAATCAAAATAGCACGTATCATCTGACTAGCGCTGAAGGTACAGTTTTGTTTTATTCTCTTGCTTAGAGATGCGACTACCCGGCGATCTGTGCTTTGATGTTAAAACAGAAATCCAAATTAAAACGCAACTTTAGCATGACTTGCAGTGGTATTTTTTGTAAAACGAAATACATAAAACATAAATTTAAAAAAAATACTTGCTTTTTTATGTCCCGATCTACAACAGTAAATCTCGATTTGTTTTACCTTCTTGATTTTAAACAAATTGACCCTGGCAACACTAGTCTGGAGGTACACGATATTTGACGAGCCAGAGTTTTACAACTAACACGTGCCCTCGCTGTGTTACCAAACTTTTTTTTTATTATTACCTTATTGTGCAATATCTTGTTTTTTTTATACCCTGTATGCCTATTGAAAATGAATGACTGAATCCAAAATCTTTATTATACTTTATTACTTAGAATAATGTTTCAAAAATACCAAAATATTGCTGTGTATTATTTTAATTAGGTAGACTTTTCATTAATCATTTCATCATAAATCATTACTTATTTTATTTTGTAATACAATTGTGTGTTAAATCTGTTAGAACATCATGTTTAAAAAAAATCTAATATCAGAATTTTTGAAATGCTGTGTCGTTTTAGCAAGCTTTTTGGTAAAAAAGTTTATACTGACAACACTGCGAGTTTAGGCGAGAAAGAGTACGACTATTGTATTGAATAATCGCGCGCTCTTCGGACTCGGTCAAAGACTCGGACGCATTGCCATAGTGTACCTATCTAGCAAAGAAATGGTACAGAAAGCATAATATGACGTTCGGTAATGTCTACGTAGTCTTCTTTTTAGATATTATGACAAACCGAAATATTAATGTTGGAATTAAAATAAATGTCGGAATATCATGTAGAATCTAAAAAAAATACGATACCAATAGATTTAAATCTTGTAACTTTAGTAATTATGTAGGTAACTTTTTTGGTAAGAAAACTATTTTATTAACGAAAATAACGTTTATAATTGACGAAATATTTTTTGTAGTAATTAATTATTGACTCAATGAACTGCTGCAACCAAGTCAGTGAACGTATTGGGAGTTCATTTGTGAGCTGACCTTCTGAACCCTATAGGTTCGGTAATAATATCATCAGCTGTGACGTAGTTCATTCACTTTAGTTGAGCGCGCTAAGAGACAGCGTGATCAAAAAACCATAAATCTAAAATCGGCATTATTGACGTAAATATTCGTTACTTATGAATAATTTTTTGCACGGTGTTAGCAGAGGTCACCACGAACCTGTGGTTTCATTTAGTAACGCAATGTCGAAATGACCCTGTATACTTGCCCACTTCTGAGCACGAGCCTCCTCTACTACTGAGAGGGATTAGGCCTTAGTCCACCACGCTGACCTAGTGTGGATTGGTAGACTTCACACACCTTCGAAATTCCTATAGAGAACTTTTCTGATGTGCAGGTTTCCTCACGATGTTTTCCTTCACCGTTAAAGCAAAAGATAAATTCACAAAGAATACACACATGATTTTTTAGAAAAGTCAGAGGTGTGTGCCCTTGGGATTTGAACCTGCGGACATTCGTCTGACAGTCCGTTCCACACCCAACTAGGCTTTCGCCGCTTTTTTATTGCCATTATTATAATCAGTTAATTTACATTTGGCTACGGAGTTTCTCGATAAATATTTTGTCAATTTTTTTAAAACATTTTTTTCATAATAAATGTTGATCTTTTTCTTATCTCACGTTCTCAATGACTTCGTTATAAAGATTGCTAGGAACTAATAGTGCAAGTAGTGATAGGGTCGGTTTGTTTATAGTAATTTTTTCCTGTTTTTTTTACTAAAGAGTATTTAAAATGTCTATCATTCTCTATAGCAGCAGGCTATGGACGTGGATCCGGAAACTCTGATCAAATGCACGACGATCACGCCCGGCGGTGTAGCGAGTAGCACGCCCGCTGTCCCAGAGAAGGTATTCAATAGTAGTATATCTGAAAATCGATTAAAATCGATTGAATCGATTAAAATCGATTGAATAGATTCCATAATATTTCAAATATAGTGCTTTCAAGTGCGTTATAGAGTGAAATATTATCTGGCTAGTTGATAACAAAAAGTTAAACTAAAATTTATTTATATTAATTAATTATCATTATGTAATGATAATAATATTATGTTGTTGCAGGCTACAAATCCCACCGAAGAGGTGATAGGTAAGTTTTGTGATTGATTCTTTAGAGATGTGTTGAACGAAGATTATTTATGTATTGTGGTATGTTACAGTCCCGAAAGAAGATCCGGTACAGATACAAATGGACGAACAGGCTCAGTTGACAATAGTAAGTACAGAAGTATTTGATTTTAAAAATAACCTAAAGCTAAACTTTTGTTTTTTATCTATAGTACCAAAGACCATAGTGTAATTAGATAGTTTTAGGGCTATTATTCATTTGTATATGATTGTGTTCTACAGAAAACAGCGCAAAATAAAATGCTCGCTGATCTACTGGAGAAAAAATCAAACCCACCAGTGCAAGTGGTACAGATGGCCCAGCAAATCAACGCGCCCACGATACAAATAACTGAGACGGGTCAAATAGTTCAAGTCAAAACAGACGCGACACCGATCATACAGATATCAGACTCCGGTCTAGTGACGCAAGGCAACCAGTATTTTCAAATAAAGAACGAGCAGGGACAACTCATTCAGATAAAGAACGAACAAGGTCAAATCATTCAGTTGAAGAGTGACCAACTGCCGCCACAGTTGATACAGTTCAAGAACGAACAGGGTCAGTTGGTTCAGATGAAGAACGAAGGGCCGTTGTTGCCGGCGTTGGTTCCGACGAAGAATGAGAAGGATCAGATGGTCGATACGGTTGTGACGGACCATTCGTATACAGAACCGCCTGCTAAGAAAGTGAAAGTGGAGGATAAGAGAGAGGTAGGACTTTCTCTTGTTACAAAAGTTTACATCAAATTGTTCACTAATTGCTTGCCATCAGATGCTTGTAAACACAAATTGCTCGTACCGGGTGTGTCTGAAGTTTATCATGTTTCACGTCACTACTATTTATTCTAACAATCCGTACTAAGCCAGCGTGGTGGACTAAGGCCTAATCCCTCTCAGTAGTAGAGGAAGCCCGTGCCCAGCAGTGGGACAGTATATAATACAGAGCTTATAATATTTATTTAATATTTATTCAGTGTTTTAAGAATGAGAGTACTTTTCTTATTTGTTTTTTTTATCCATTGAATGTATTTTTTTTTATTATATAGCTTATGTATGCTTTCTTGTTATGGTAATTCCGGCACATCCGATATGTTAGGCCTTAAGTTATTTCTACACTACTAACCCAATGTTAGGCTCAGGCTGGCTTCATATTACATGTAGTTGAATTACTAACAAACACACATATGAATTGAGAAGGAATGCATAGCTGTTTCAGTGCCTGTCGCCGCAAGAGGCCGTGTCCAAGACCGCTGCCAATCTGTACGCGGCGCTAGCGGCCTCCGCGGTACAAGACGAAGAGGATTTGGTAAGTTATATAAACCTTGTTAAATAATAAAAAAAAAAAAAAAATTCACGTCGAATTGATAACCTCCTCCTTTTTTTGAAGTCGGTTAAAAAGTGTGAAGTTATTGGTGTATGGGCCTCTCATATGTGAGAGTCTGCCTGGGTAGGTACCACCGTAATGTTTATTTCTGCCGCCAAGCAACTGTGTGTAGCCACGGTTGTGTTCCGGTTTGAAGGACATTGTAGCCAGTGTAACTACTGGACATAATAAGACCTAACATCTCGTGTCTCAGGATGGCGTGCGCAGTGGAATACCAAACAATACTTTGTAATTTTGGACGGGGTTTCTACTGTTTATGGGCGTTCGTACTGCTTACTATCAGGCGAACGACAAGCTAGTCTCGTCATTCAAAGCAATAAACAAAAAAAAAAAAAAAACATTTCGAAATTCGGAAAATGGTCCTTCGAGATGGATTTTAAAGGTTATTGTTACTTTTTTAATGCTTGAATCGTATACTAATTACTAACATCTTTTTCATGTCTGTCATTACTAGCGGCTCCATGGATTGATATTAGCCGGAGCTCTGCGTGCTAAGGTTTTCATAATGATATCTTTGTGTGTTTTAGTAGCTTGATGGGATAGTTATATAAGTGTTAAAGCTTTAGAAGTCTTCGGTATTTTCGGGAAAGCATAGTTTAAAATAGATTATCATGCCTAGATAGTGTTTTTATTTTTCAAATCCTAGATTTGCAAGTGTGAAAAAAAAATCTGTTTTTTTAAGGTAGTTTATTCGATATATGATAATGCAATGCTTAATATTGTTGCTTATTTTTAGGTACTATAAGGAAGATATTTATTTCTCATGTTAATACACGCAATATTTTCTTGCCAGAATGCTTTATTTTGTTAATTACGTTTTTGTCGCTATTTTGGACCTTGCGTTCCTTTACAATAAGGTTCGTTGCGGCCATATTGTTGAGTCATTAAAAAAAAGAAAAAAATTAATAAAAAGCGTCACCTTCACGTGTTGACAGATGCCACCGAAGCAAGATTCGGTGGAAGCAATACAGCCTTCAGTTTTAATGGCAGGTCCTGGCGACAACGCGTCTGTTATTTTACCAGAATCGATTTTGCAGGTCAGGATTAAAAAAAAATATTAAAAAGTTAAAAAAAATGCATGACAAAAGAATATTGCATTGGTTACGAATTTTTGTTTTTTTTTTTTAATTTTTTTATCGAACATTCGTAGAAGAATAACGCTTTTAGTTGCACCAATTTTCAATATATTTTTACGTGCTTAGAATTTAACTATTAATTTTTGAAAGGTTTTGCTGTCAAGGTAAGGCCTTACTATAGCTATAAAACAAGAGAACTATTGTAAAAGATTTGTTTAGTGTTGTGGAAGGGTTTTATACGCACTTTATATTTTTGAATAAAAGCCTTACGGAAGAATGTATTTCTTTTTATAAGAAACATGAATAATCATAAGTTAGGCCAACTATAAAAAAAAAATTAGTTGCATAGTTCGGGAGTATGGGTTTGGTTTGTTGGGCATTAGACAATTCCGAGTAATTCAAATGGACAAATTCGGACGAAAAATTCCTTAACAAGTCTAAGTTTTGAGGTCACATTAATTTCCGCCACTTATTTTTAACATCGTTATTGTTTCTCTATTTTGTTAAGGTACAACAAGCGGGAATACAAGTACAGCAACCAACGTTACAAGTACAACAGCCAACGTTACAAGTCCAACAACCTACTTTACAAGTCCAAGCCTCTGCAATCCAGGTATCATAACCCATTCATATTTTGAAACAATGCATTTTTTAGAAATTTAATACTTAAATATCGATTGTTGCTTTTTACATTTTTAATCAAAATGTAACGGCAATTCAATTGCATCTTTATGAGTAGATATTATGGTTCAATTACAGGTACAACAACCATTGCAAGTCCAACAGCCAATGTTACAAGTACAGCCCATGGATGTACAAAACATTATCGCTTCACAATCGGGACAGCTTATATTGCAAGGTAATAAATACATATCAGAATGTAGAGAATAATAGATAATAGAGAATAGAATAGCGTTTGGTACTGTATAGATAAAAACTTTTGGGTTGAAATAGGGGTAAATAATATGATAGTAATATCTCCTTATTACTAAAAGCTACTGAGAAGGAAACTAGGATGGACAACATTTTCCAGGTTTTTAAAGAATATAATTTATTTAATAATAGAGGTTACGAAATTGCTTATGTACTGTATTGTCCACTCAGCGTAAGGTAAGGTAAAGTATAAGTATTATAGTTAGTAGGTTAGTCTTAAATAACGATTATTGTTTGCAGAGAAGACAATAGCTACCCAGCCGACGCAGTATGTACAACAACCGATGCAGATTATTGCAACGCCGAGCACCTCTCAAGGTAATTGACATTATTAGGACTTTATATTATTGATCGGTCCCACGGAGAGTGGAACGGAGAGCGTTCAGCTATGCTATTCTGTAAGATCCCACAATAGAGGTAACTGAACAATTCGCAGTGAAATCTAAACTACAAGAGGAGAATGTAGGTGAAGCGAACTATATTCATACAAGCGTTATCACAAAGATCTTCCGAGATTTCGAAAACAGAGACGGCCTTTGGGAGAGGCGAACCGGGCAACCGCCAGAGGCCTCGCGCTTACAGGGCTACTTTGGAAGATCATTTTTATGATCTTATCGACGAAATTGTTAAAACTAGAGGTTTTTTTTGCTCCGCCCGAGGCCTCGCATCGTGTTTTTTGCTTTCGTCTGGAGCCTCGCGTTATTTAGGGCCGCCCCTGGTCGAAATATAGAATTGCACTAAAGATCTGATTTCCATTGTTATTTTTTTAAAATTTAAGACCCACACAGAACACAATCAAAACATATAATAATGACTATAGCTAGGGTTAGTACTTAATCTAGATTATACTCCAAAATTTGTGCCCAAGTCATTAATGTACAAACGAAGTGTAACCCCCTTATTCATAAACGTTTTTTATCTAACGACCGAGTAAGGCTGTGATAACAAGTCTGTTTCTCAGTGCTGGCGGCATGGCAGTCTTCGCAGTGCGTAGACGTAGGACCGTTGTGATTGGCTAATATTGAAATACAACAATAATAACCAATCACACCGGCCCTATGTCTATTTCTTAGTGCCGTTGGGCACTGAGAAACAGGCTTGTTATCACAGCTTTACTCCGTCCTTAGATAAAAAACGTTTATGAATAAGTTGGTTAATATTTAATTGTAATAAGTATTGTACCCCTGGGAGAAATTTACGCATTTGTGTCGAGTTAAAGTAAAAAAAAAACCTACTGGATTTACTTTACAATTTGAATTTATTATTACCTTCACGCGATTTAAGTTTACTTGCGCGCGATGTTGCACCTGCCTTATTTTAGTTTCAAATACGCTCACTGGGGTTATTTTCATACAAAATTTACTTAAACTATTACGTTAAACGATATCGCAATACGTGCTATACAGATCGCGTTAACGACGATATTTATGATTACCATGTCATGGAATTTTACATCGCTCGCTGTGTAACCGATACCGAATATTATTGTTATAAGTTAATTTAGAAGTATTTTATTATAAATGTTCCGATTTCGTAAGGTTTATGTTTTTGTATAAATAATGTGTGGATTTTCTCTCTTAAGAACAACTAATGTATGCTTTTTTGGATAGGTTTGAGCTACATAGCGCAGAATTTGCCTGGTAATATGATGCAGAAAACTATAATAATAGTTCAAGGACCAACTGGCGGTGGACCCTTAACACTGACGGTATGTGCACACGATTACTAATTAATTATTTATTTTAATCATCATCATCTGATGCCTATATTTTTGTCCTTTGCTGGACATAGATAGGCATGCTCCTAATTATTTTTTTTATATATACACCATGGTTCAAGAGAAAGCACATTTTATTGTGTTTTTTTCTTGTTTATTTTTTTATAGACTGTTTTATTTTGACTCATG
Source organism: Manduca sexta (assembly GCF_014839805.1). Classification (NCBI taxonomy): domain Eukaryota; kingdom Metazoa; phylum Arthropoda; class Insecta; order Lepidoptera; family Sphingidae; genus Manduca; species Manduca sexta. Next base: position 5,354,901 of record NC_051121.1, on the reverse strand, counting down.
CCTTTTTTAAGTTTGTCCATTTCTAGGATTTTATCTGATATGGATTTTTATATTTCAGGTATCCAATATAATTTGTATTCTTTTTTTATTTTAAAAATCCAGTCACAGCTGTTACAATCATTTGTGTACAATGATTTATTATATGTATATATTCATATTATATGTTATTGTTATATGTATGTATGTCAACGTAAATGTATTTACGGTTATGTAGGATATTGATTGACAATTGAAATGAAAACATCGATTGTTTCACAATAATTTTGGTATCAAAAGGTGAACAACCCAGGCGGGCTGGATGAGGCGACGTTAAACAGTCTTATTGCTCAGGCAACAGAGGCGATAACGCAACAGCAAATTATACAGGTTAAGATTACCCTGCATATGCGAATTTATGCACTCACTCGCTTCTACTAATTTTCATTCACTCTGATATTAACCGATCTTTTGAACCATTCACTCATTCGCCTACAATAATATATTCGCGCGGTTATTAACTTCACAGCTACTTTCGGCTTAATCTAATACAGCTTGAAAATTAATAGGCAATAATTGGCTTTAAGATCGCTTGTAAATAATATTTCATTCGTTCATTCATTCGGTAATTCAACAGATTAGATAAAATAATATATAAAAAAATAACGCATACAAATGTGCTTATGCATTTTTACTTTGGAATATTAAGGAAACATTTTAAAATATAATTATTGTACCGAAATTTCATTTTATCTTTATCTTTTTCTGGGTATCTATCTTGGTATTCTTTTACTAACCCTTTTTTTCCTTTTCTAATACATTTTTATTAGAACTGTAAGATATTAGAAATTGTTGGTCTCTTATTATTTTTTATACAAAAATTAAGAGGCCAGCAATTTAAAATGTGATTAATAAAATTAACCAAACATGAGATAGATAAATTAGCTATTTTAGCAGGGATGGGTTGTGTATATAAATACATGTTGTGTTGTGATGTCATGTTATGAGTATAGAGAGGGATAATTGCGTGTTAAATTTTTTAAGTACTTGATAGTTGATTTAAATATAAGTTATAATTTTCTTACGTCATATTTGCTTAATTATTGCTGTACCGTTTTGTTTAGCGGCTAATCTATAATATCGTCATGAATTGCGGTTAGAAAAGTGGTGCGTGTCTGAAAAAATGACCCAAAATCATACAAATGTTTCTGAATGAATCTTAAAAAAACATACAAATGTTTGCGCGCATATGTCACACGTGTTAAAATGAGCGCTAGTGAGTTGGGCGATACTCATTTTTTCACACGAATGTTTTACAAAAATGGCCACATGCTCTTAGCCTTTATTTATACACGTGAGTGTTGCGGACCGCCGCATGCCTGTAAAGTATTAATGCTTGAATAGGGAAACACGATTATTGTGTGAAGAGCTGCAAGGGTATCTTATACTTTATAGGGCTGTAGTTACATCGATTCATCCCGTTGATATGAAATTTGTGATTATTTGCAGCTATTATTATGGGTAGATCAAATTGTACTTACCGATAAGTGTAGGAAAGTCACTATTCAGTAATTAATAAAGATACTAGACGGTAAATATGGAAAAACATAGCAAGTACTTAGGTGTAATTTGAGTAGGAGAAAAAAGTCATGTAAAATGACAATATTACGATCGATTACTGAACCGTGCTGACTAGAAGAAACGCACGTTATTAATAAATATGTTATCGCTAGTAATTATTTATTAAAAATATATATTTTATATAAACAATTTAATATCACCTCCTTTGAAATGAAATATCTCAAAATATCCCCACGAAACACACGATATCACCGTGATTCACGCAAGTTTGCACGCACAGAACACCGGCGTGATACAATCGGCACAGAGGGTGATTGTAAGTCAGCCCGCGCTAGTGAGCACGTCGCAACCGATCGCTGTGGTCAAAACGGCCATTGCTCAGGTTCCCTCACTGAATATTAAGCACCGTACTTGCTTGTTTATATAGTGTAGAAAGGAGTGCTTAGACAAAAATAGCGATGTTTACTGCCGCCGCGCTGTTGGAAGAAAAATGAATGCTATTCTCAGTGTCACAAAATTTACTTTGCTACCAGGTTTAAAAATGCGCTCGATATAAAAGTCGAAATAGAAAATAAGTCACGAAACAATAAATAATGCTTGTTAATATTCAAAGACATAGTGGACTAGCGTTCATTTGTGGCTACCCGCAGTGGTGGTGTATATCGTTTATGACCGATTAGGCCTATAGTTATACGTATATTGTGCATGCTATGAGTAGGTTGTTTTATTTTACTGTAGTGCGATATAGAAGCTGATATCTGTAAAAAGCTGACAGCAGAATTTTACTTTGAGCAAAAACAATATGCCAAAATGAGGGCAACATTTATCTACTTTACTGATAACTAATTTTCACTTAAATGATAATGTTGTTCGTACGAATATTTGTTAGCATTATAGATATATAGATGTCAGCTTAAAACTGCCTTAGCAAGTTAAATTCAGTTTGGAACTTTCACTGACACTTTAATTTTGTGTCTGAACACATTCAACAAAATGATAGCATGAGTTTTTCTGTTTTATACTAAATTGTTTTTAGGTTCGTTGCTGGATAAACGGGGTATTTAATGTTTAGTTTTGTTTTTTTTTTTTTTTTATTTATTTCAAAGGAATATAAATTCTTTGACAAGTGCATGTTACAAAAATTATAATTGGAAACAAAAACTTTTTCTGTTAGTATGTTTTTATGTGTATATAATCACATATATGTGATTTAAGTTTATTATTTACCAGTACATTTTAATGTATTTAACGTACGGTGTACAGTAATCCAAATTGTCTTTGTGTATAGTCTGGTTGTGGGATCTAATTGATTGCTTGTATGGTACATTTTATGCTTTAAAAATATTGACAAATGTGATTTTACTGTATTGAAATGTAGTAAATTCACATTTATTTCCAAGATTAATATGTAGAATAAATGTGTCTAATTTTTATCGAAAATATATTAATCATTAATTCCTACCTACAGAATACGCCGCAGATAACGCCAAGTCAGCAACCAATAATAACAACGCAACCGCAGCCGCACAAAGCGCAACTTGTCAACCAACCGCAAGCCCAACAAATTGTCGTCCAAAAACAACCGCCAACACTCATTAGTACGTCGTCTAGCAACCAACTGATGCAGAGCACCCCGCAGTTAATACAAAGCACACCGCAACTAATACAAGGAAATCAACAAATATTGCAGTCAAATCAACAATTGTTACAGACGACTCCGCCCTTGTTACAGTCAAATCAGCCACTATTACAGGGTAATCAACAGCTGTTACAGGCTAATCAACAGTTGATACAGGGTAGCCAGCAACTGATACAAGGTAGCCAGCAAATTATCGCCGTGTCGAACAACCAGCAGATAATAATGAATGCGCCGTTGAAGCAGAACGTTCATAGAGTTGTGCAGCCGCCGAGGAGTCAGACCCCTGTTGCTGCAAGTACGGTCAGCCAAGCGTCGGTGGCTCAGAGTGAACCCAAAAACACTGTCATACAGAGTATAGCGGTAAGTTTCTTGTTTTTCTAATTAACAGTCATATACTTTCAGGATGACTAAGCAAATTTCGTAATGTTTATAGTTTCCTGCAATATGACGGTATGAATTAATGTCGTCGTTTCTAAATAAAAGTACGACTAAGAGACTACGGAAAAGGGTTTTTCAAGTTTCATTAACATAATACATCCATTAACTGTATTGGAACAAACTATTATAATTCTGGTGATGTTCTTTACAAAAATAACGTCACTCTCCTATCTCAAAAAGGTATGCCAAGGTATATCAGGCGCATTCATTGTAGACTAGCAATGTTTCCATTTCATGCTAGAGGGTATACATTAAAATGACTTTCAACCATACTCTCATAAAGCGAATGTTTGTAGAAAACTCAACCGGTGTTGCGTCAAGTGATCACACGCCAGCCGGTGATGGTTGGCAACACAAAGATCGGTGATAAGGAACTGGTCGTCACTCAGCCGACCGCTGGACCAGAGGTCAATTTGCAACCACGGCATTTAATTAAATACGTTGACTGCGGCCCACACACTTGATGTGTTTCTAAGCGCGCAATAACACGCCATGCGTGTTGGAAAAGTCCCTACAAGGGTGCTGGAACACACACCTAGTGTGTCCAAACGCGGGCAAACACATACGGCGTGTTTTGTGTCGCTCATGCGAAAACATCTGTTGTGTGAGCGCATGCCTGTAGCGCTCGTTTTGACACGCTCGGTGTGTGAACGTGTTCTTACGTACGAGTTCTGCGCGACAACACGCCTGGCGTCTCGCTACCTGGTAGATTTATTGTTTGGCGCCGTAATCAACTACTATGAATTATTCAACAGTTACAAAAGGGACTATAATTAAATACCGTGATTATTATCGCATATAATCCATATACTATAGATGCTATATAGCTTAGTTTGTTAGACGTCATATTAATAAATTAGAATATGTTATTGCACGTATGTAATTGTCTAATAAAATGCACAAATATTCACATTACGTGTACCTTGCGGCTCCGCTTGCGTTAGTCCTTTTCCGGGATAAAAAACCTATAAGTTAATCTAATTCATGGTCTACATGCATGTAAAATTTTACCTACATCCGTTCATAAGTTTCTTTTTAATTCTGAGAAACATCTTCACATCTTTAGTATTTACATTACTTAGTTATTTGTAAGATTCCTTCATCTAAATGATTCGTAGTGGGCACAATGTTTAAAATATAGAAAACATGATTAACAGCTATTTTCAATAAAAGATCCTGATAGCTTTGTTCGATCTATCTGAAAAATGCACCAATCAGAACAGTTTTTTTGACATGCTTACTAATGAGTTATTTGGATTGGTTCCTTCTCGGAATTAGATTGAAGATTGAGATTGGAATCGTTTATTGAAAACGACAGTACGATGGTGCGAAATTAATAACACTGGTAATAATGGATAATTTGCTTATGCATTATGCATGCAATCACCAACATAACTTCGCAAGCTAAAAAAATGCCGACACCAATTTCACTAGTATTTTTAGTACCTATTACTATTAAAATATTGTAACAAATGTGGAAGCTTTATATAGCACCAAACCTTAGTACTGCGTATAAAACTAAGAAGGCGACAAAGAGGCTAAAAATTTGTGTTTTTTGCATTATTCTAAATTGAGTTATAATTGAAACCACATAAGGTTATAATGTTTCAATCGTCGAAATTAGTCTCTTCGACGCCCCAAATAAATAGCACATACCGCTTCCAATATTTAGCATGTATTGTATATCTCTATATGTATTCTTATATTTTTTATCAATTGTTTATTGTAACTATTCCAGAAGCCACCGACGCCAAAGCCTCCAAAGCCGACGGTGACGCCGCCGCCGCAGATGTCACAAACTCCTACGCCGACGCCTGCGCAAGCGCCGGCGCACGATGACACTCCCTGGATATGTCACTGGAGGGGATGCGGCAAGTATGTACTTATTATTGGTTAAACAATTCATAAAATTGTGGTCCAATATTATGTTATTTTGTGTAGAATTAAAATAAAATTAATTTGTGGAATAAATTGATGTATAGAGCACACTGTTTTAATGAAATAATAAAATGCACAAATATTGACATTACGTGTACCTTGAAGTGCAAAAGTCGCTTGTCGAAAGGTAGTCACAAAATCTCGGTAAAATGGTTTAATAATTCCATAAAATAAATATTGCGACGCTATATATCGTACAAGTTCTGACTTTAGGTAGGGGAAGGGATGGGATAGCTGGTCATTAAGGGCCCCAAATCCTAGGTAAGGCTCTAATAGTTCTAGGGTATGCCGCAAACTCCGAGCAATAATGGGTACCCGAATAGCTACGACCGATCTTGCGTCGTACAACAGATGCAATGAGAATTGTTCGCAGGTCGTTCAACAACGCGAGTGAGGTGTGGTCCCACTGCGCGCGGCGGCACGCGCCGGGCGGCGCGGGCGGCGAGGCGCCGTGCCTGTGGCTCGACTGCGACCGCGTGCCCAGGCGCACCTTCGCGCTGCTCAACCACCTCTCCGACAAGCACTGCACGCCGCAGGTACCACACTCCCACTTGTCCATAGATATACCATTACGAGGTAATACTATGTGGCGGCAGGTTATTTGATATAATAGGCATCGTCAGGCTTGTTGAAAAAATATCGATTATTATTGTAGATCGAGTTATTATCGATCCCAAAAAAATGGATAGCTATGAAACGTAAGGCTATTTATTATCGATATATTATTACATTATGTTTTCAACACGATCATTTCATAAAAAAAAATATTTTATCTTTGGCACATTCAAATTAAAACGACACTAATTATTTAAATAAAAAAAAATATTCCAACCAGGCGCTAAAAGCGATCCACAACTCGCGGCGTCGCGCGGCGCCGGACACGGAGGGCAACAAGCCCGTGTCGCTGGGGTACCCGCCCAACGCGGCGCTGGCGGCGCTCAACAAACACGCCGCCGACATGTTCAACCCGCGGGAGCTCATGGTAAGTTGTGTACGTGTTGCATAACATTTCGTATAATATAATTAGGCGGTCTCGTTATTCGCGGATTCCTTATACGCGGTTTTGTTGTACGCGTTTACAAGATTTGTAGAAAATTAAAGACAAACGATCCCGATTGAAGCATTCGAAATCACTAATAAAAATCACTGAAGAATTTAATATGCATTATAAATAATAATTTTATATGATTTTGATATTTCATTATATGATTTTCACGTAGTGATCTAATGAAAAAAATGTTCTGCAATGGAATTAATATTGTTTACATATAACTGTTTAGTGCGTACTATCTAGTGCCGTAGTTTTGTTTGTTGGCTTTTGGTTTCACTCATAATGCCATTTTATTTAATGCTTCATTATTCGGGGCTTGTGTTGGGATAAATCGCGTTGTTCGGGGGATATGCGGCAATATTTTTTATTTTATAATTTTAACCGCAATGTCTTGTGTTTTATTTTAAATGCTAATATCCGGTATATACGGTGTTTGCGGACGAAGGACCTGTTTATTCACTGTTTGATCCTCGTCCTAAATATAAAATATACGATTTCATTCTTTCGGGAATTTTAGTACCCATGTATTATTTGCCTTCCTAAGCCATTTAAAAATCGGAGTGTAGACGGATCATACTACACATATTAATGCGTAATGAGCTTTAAGATAGGTCAAACAAGTAGGTAGCATAAGGCTACCCACACGTTGGGAGACTTATAGAGAAAAAATATCTTTTTTTCCTATAAGTCTCCCACCGTGTGGTTACCTAATAATAAAAAATAATAATATTGGGTAGGTACTGGGTATTTTTTTTAATTATTTTTTTACATGTACTTCTTTAAAATTACGTGCAAGCATGAACTTCTGTACTTTAAATTGGCCCCTGGAACACACGTACCTACTGTATAGGAAATAAATAAAAAGATAAAAAGTATCAAGGTGATGAATAAACAAAAACATAATATCTATAATGGTTTTTCGTTTATAAGTTAGTAAGAATAAATGAACCCAAAAGTAACTTGTAATAATAATACATTTTGAGTTAAGATTAATATATTTAAATATATCATAATTTATAGATATTTAGAATATATAGATATTTTGCCTGACTTGCCATTGAGTAAAATAACAGCTAACATTTTTATTAGCTTTTAACATTTTGACCATACATATTACCAAAAATTACCTGCCGTATACACTAAAACAATTCTTGTGCATATTGTCTTGGCCTTGAAGAGTTCAATAATCGCAAATTTGCACATTATAGATTTTTTGTCAAGCGATAATTATTTCTGACTGGTAGGATTATTATCATGCTTGCTGAATCTATCTTGCTTAATCGAATTTGTTCACACTTAAGAAAATGTCAGGTCACGCATAAAGTATTTACAGAAACAAATTCGTAACAACACTGTCTTGTCTTGTATAGATAGTATCGCAACTTCATTTCCGTAATAGTTTATCGATACAAATATGATGAATATCGATTATAGCTCAAGCCGCATTTAGATTTTTAAGTATAACCACGAATATAATATTTGCTTTTTAATTTGTTATATCGATTTGGAAATCGATACTTCAATATCGATTAACGCAAGCTTGACTAGAAATCTGTAAGGTGCATAGTCGATTGCTGAGTGTGTCACTAACGTGTGTTTGTGCGCGCAGCACAGGGCAGAAAAGAGTCGCACGCCGGAACAATTGGTGAGATATCGCACACACATAACCGTTAACACGCTTGTGTATATGTTTTTTTTTTGTTTGTACGTTTTTAGTATTGGTCACATGGTACGAGTATGTGGACTTGTCAATGCAATTTTAAATCGATTGAATGTATAATCGATAAGTAATGGCATTCGATTTGTTAATAATCGTTTGAATTATACGTTACAGTCCTATCGCATTATGATATAAAGCATTTAAATCCTTGCTAACATTGTACGTTCATCTCTATATCAAAGTGATCGATCGACTTGAAATGAGATAAGGACGTTTATCATTTACTTTAACTTTACCCTGTCCCACGAACTCGATAGTTAACTATGCCAGTTGTCTAGTCAGTTCAGCAACTCGTACTGTGCAACCAACCATTCAATTATCCCGCTTTCCTTCTTTTTTTGATTGATTGATTGCTTTGATTGTCTTATATTATTTAAAAGACATGATTGCATATACATGATTAGGATTACATAGTTAGTACATATTGGATAAATTATTCACTCTGTAATAATATATTAAGTTAAATGGCGTCAAAATATTTTTTTATAATTATGTGATTGGTTAAGTTGCACGTGGCAACATTAAGTAACAGGAAAAACAAACTTTGTGTTATAAGAAAAAGTTTTGCTGTTTTTTGTACCACCAATAACATTGCTTCTATAATAAACAATTCGGTTTTCCTCATCGTCTCTGTACTGCTTTTTTTCGTTCCCCTTTTTCCATCATAGATTATATCCTTTTCATCACATTTTTAACCTGATTGTCGATGTTTGTCTGGAATGCTATGCTTTTTGTATCATTTCTTATATGTTCGCTTTTAAGTACTTTACCAGTTTGTGTTTATTGTTGGGTGTTGTTTCACTTAAATGTTATTTTTGTTAAATAAGCGCATGAAGGTTAGTTTTTTTAAAATTATATGTTAAATTATTTACAATAGATAATAAAAATGTATATATTGCAGTATAAAAGTTAAAACATAATAACATCTTTTATAGGTAATACATAGGATTTATATAACAGAATTGTACGAATCTGTTTAAATGCGAGTTTCTTAAAAAGGCCAAACTTTAGGACGTACGGTGCTATATTCATTATTTCTATATTTAGTTCAATTAATGAATTAAACGTTATTAGGATTTGAATAACTATAAGTGTTTTTTTCGTATCTTTAATTTGTTTGCTTTTTTGATACACTAGTTAAAATGATAATCCACTTGTTTCCATCACGAATTATTTTATTTTATTGCATGAGTTTTAACTTGTTTTTTTTGTTAATTCCAACAATCAAAGAGTGGTATTGAAATTTATATCAAGAGTACTGTCAGCAAAAAAAATATTTTAATATTCCTTTTTTTTTCAATATCAGCGAAGGATTTCAAACTTAATTTCCAATACCTTTCTTTGTTTGAATGTTACCATTATGTCTAGCTGTATGATATGTTTAAATTAAATGCCTATACAGAAATAAGAAATGATGCAAGCTTTATTTAACAGGATGAAAACGAAGGCCCTGTAACGAAAAGTATAAGATTGACGGCAGCGCTGATCCTTAGGAATATGGTCATATACTCTAATACTGGGCGAAGGTAAGTTTAGCATAAAAAATCGGTTCACTCAGTCCAAAGTTCTGAGGCAACACACAAAAAAAATACCTTTGGATTGAAAACCTCCTCCTTTTTTTTTAAGGTTAAAATAGATAGTTTCTTATTATAATTAATTTTATAAAATAAATTAAATTATAGTTACTTGAGTAGCAAGCTGAGGTCTACCTAGTCAGAATAATACCTAATTTTATGATTTTATTTAAAGTTCCTTTATTATTTTGTAAACAGACAATTGCCCGGTGTCATTTTGGTGGTTAGGATCAACCTAGTCATCGTGAAAAACTTTTTTTTTAAATTTATTTTTAGAAAGATTTTTTTTGAAAAAAATAATGTCACTCAAATCTCTAGACTTTTTAAAATTTATGAAAAGTTATTCCCTCACTCCTATAAACGAGAAACAAGTAGCCTATAAAAATCTTTTTTTTTTCAGACAACTACGCTCTCACGAAGCGCACCTGTCGACGATAGCGTTAAGCAGCGTAGAAGCGTCTCGAACGATTGCGCAAGTGTTGTACGACATGGACCACATATGAGATTCGAACCCCGGGCATCGGCCCGACCATGGTTGACGACCACCAGCCCGGGAGGGGCAGCCCTCCTCCCATTAAATATATTTATAGTTGAAATGCCGCTCGAGCCAAGTGCCTCCTTCGAATGTGAATCAATCTTCGAGAATAACCCTTTTCCTGGGAGGAAAGTGAATGAATTACACCAACCTCTTCCCCTCTCCTCTTCATCCTAAATAATTTCTACAACACAAGAAAATTCTTTAGGGAATGTACTTATATCTTGACTATTATTTTATTAATTTTTTTGACTATACCTATCTGTTTTCGAGTATCTAAATGGTAATTTTGACATTGCGTTAATTAATTAAACCATATATGTAACTTTTCTTGAAAATACCATAAGTTATTCTATCAAAGGATGTAAAATACAAAAGTGTAAGTTTCGAACAAATAAATATTAAATATAAAATACGTGTCCTAAGGCCATTGGTAATGGCTAAACGAATACAAATCTGGCAACATCATATTTTCAGATAGAAACACTTACACACTCACCATATTGGCACTGAATTACTAAATGATCAAAAAATCAGAAAAGTAAGACCGGATTTTTTGGCGAAAATATATGTTATTTATGGATGGATTATTTTTGGCACAATGTTAGCCGAAGCAGATAATATGTGGTTTCATTTAGTAACGTAATGTATAAATGACCCTGTACAGAGGTATTTATAGGTTTTTCGGAAAACTTAAGTTTCTTAAAAGCTTTGATCTTGTCAATATCTATAATATATAGTTCTACCAATATATAGTTTAAATCCTATCTCGATGTTATATTTGATAGTAATTAGTGCATTTTGTTGAATGATTTCATAAATTTCGTTCTAATTTTGATATTGCCTCGTAACTCGAGTGTAAAAAATCTTTGTAAAATAAATTAAGCCATGTATTTGATAGGCAAGGAATGACTGAATGATGCGCAACATGTGACAAACTGTGTAAGACAACGTTGCACAACATGAATGTTATCATTAATGTTATAGATACATCAATTAGGCATAATTTTCACATTAATTCATAACGTGTTCCTGCAACGTTGCTCAACATGTTGCGCGTCATGTGTCGCGCCGTTTTGTTGTCAATGACACGAGGCATACACTTACTAACGATATAATAATAAGTGAAGGAGATATGCGAATCTATTTTGTTATAAGTGTAATTGTAATCGTCGGTACGTTCCTACTGACCTAAGGCTTAGCTATATTTAAATGCCTGTTTTAACTGCCTCCTAAATTTAAGGGACGCCCAATGTGAAGATGGTGCAACGTCGGAATATTTTCGACGTGTATCCGGTGTTATGGGTCACCAAAAACAAGGGAAGATAGAAAATTAGTTTAATAGGATAAATAATTTTTCAAATGAACTTTTATGACAATGAAACATATTTTTTTTATGCTGACGACATATTTAAATAGGGGTTTTGTTTGAATTTTCTGCCCGTGATGTAATTAAGAACTGAATAGGGCTTCGCGACACTAAGATTAGACAGACGTCAATTTATGATCTAGTAATGTTATTTATTTAAATTAAATGTACTTTAAAACCGCACTTTATTCGCTATAGCATAGAATATGTAATACAATACAAAAGTTGCACTGATTTTGAGGAATGCTGTCGTTTTCTTTGTTTTAGTTTGGTGAGGCCCTTATTATTGAATGAAAATTGTTTATTAGATAAATTTTCTTCATTTACCTGTAGAATACGATCTACTGCAACATAAATGAAATATTTCGATAAAATGAATATGACTACACTTTCAAGTGAAAGGGAAAATATTTTTATTATATAGATGTGTAAAAAACGTTTTTTTGCATTGAAATTCTCACTAACAAGGTGATATTACGTGCAGTGGCATAATGCCGTAAAATTATAGCGATTACAAAATTATGTCGTCTGGTTAATATTGTTATTCGATTGTTTCGATTTAAAATCATTGTATTATAAGTCTGAATCGATTTTTGATTTGTTTACCGCCGTTTTTATTATCGATCCAGTAAAGTTTCAATCCATTGTGAAAATCGACCAATCAGAAGTCTGTTTGACATTTATATGATATTGTTTACGTAATGATTTCTTATGTTTACGCGAATGTTGGACATCGAAATAATACTAGTTTCCGGATTTTTCGAGGTTTTTTTTTCCGGACGTTTCGAAGACGTTGCAGCCTTCATGCAAAATAAAACTAGTTTTTGGATTTTATCAGAGATTTTTATATTTTTTTCTGGACGTTTCGAAGACTGCAATCTTCATGGTCATGGTGTGAGGTGGAAATCGTCAGAAAAGTCAACGTTACAATATCCCATACATTTTATAATTATAAAAAAACCGCGATTAAATCCAAAAAAATGTTTTATGGCAATACTTACAAACGATTTATTGTAATTGGTTTATTTTTGGGATAGGATCGAATTAGATACGGATCTTTAATGAAAATGGCGGTTAGAGCTAAGTGTAAGTTAGATTTATTAATACTGAATGTATACATAAGTATTATTTTTTGTAATGTGATGCATACGGGATGTGTATAGAGTAGTTTCGGCGCGCAAGTCTGTAAACAAATTAGATGTAAGATGACTGGAATAAATGACTTGACATTTTGTTGTGTATTTTTATTACCTAATGGACTTCCAAGATTCTAGAATTGACTATTTTGTTTTTTTATTAATGCACTGCTAGCTTCTAGTACTTTGTTAAAAAGTAGGTATAGTTTACCGGTGGTATGTCCCTCATATGGGAGAATCCGCCTGAGTAGGTACCACCACAATGTATATTTCGGTCGCCAATCAGCAGTGTGTAGTCCATTTTGAAGGACATTGTAGCCAGTGTAACTACTGGGCATAATAAGATTTAACATCTCATGTCTCAGGATGGCGAGCGCAGTGGAATACCAAACAATGCTTTGTAATTCAAGGTGTTGGATGGTGTTTCTACTGTTTATGGGCGGCCGTATCGCTTACCATCAGGCGAACGACAAGCTCGTCTTGTCATTCAAAGCAATAAAAAGAAAGCACTTCTCAGATTCTAGAATTGACTATTCTTCTGTTTTTTTTTTATTAATGCACTGCTAGTTTCTAGTTCTATATTAAAAGTAGGTATAGACAGGGGCCCAGTTCCGTCTACGGGGGCATATGTATTTTTGCAATGTTCTAATGGAAATACTGCTTTGATAGCCGTATAGATAAGAGTCAAAATCCCTTACTTACCTAGTATTTTCATTGTTTTTTTTTTATTGTGCTGCTATAAAATATAATTGGTATGTTATGTTTGAAGTTTAGGACATAGTTCCGTATGTTTATTAGATTTATAATAATTCATACTTTATTCCAGAGAGTTCATTGACCGAAGATAAACACACACACACTTCTGAAAGTATCTATAAAAATACACTTAATAGAATATCTCAGCATGATACTTATGCTGGTGATAGGATATATTTTATATCCGCCCGGCTAGCGACAACAGTACACAAGGTGTTTAAACCCGCCATAGTGGCTCACGTAAGTGCGTCTCATTTCGGGAACAGCCTGTGTATATACGTTTCTAACAGGCCGGCATAATTGTGTCGCCTGTCGACGGGTAATCATCTCCCATCAATCGACATTCGAGTAGACTCCACTCCACTTACCATCAGGTGCAGTCGGGTGCAATTTGTCCTACCCTTATAAAAAAGTAGATATAAGTCGCTACGGTCGCTCGTCATATAGATTTTAATCTTGACATAGCATTGCATGCGAATATGGGCCTTATAGATTGATGTAAACTTTGATTATATTCAGGTTCACAGTACCTCCGGTTTTAACAGACCAGCATAATATGTCCACTGCCGAGGGATAATCATCTCTCGTCTACTATCTTAACACGACGCTTACCAATTGCAGTTCGGTAATACGGTCTTGCGTGTAATAACCGTTATTTGAAAAAAAAAAACGACTCTGGTAGCAAAAAAGTATGGTGGCCTTCATACTCCAACGAACCTACAGCTTATAACATTAAGATTATCTGTTGACATATGAAAGTTCCTAGACGAATTATAACTGAACTAACTTGTGTAATAAACTAATCTTTGGTAGTAAAACATGATAGTAACATCCTATATGGAGTCGTAAAGAGGTTTACGCGTATGAATAAAAACTAAAGAAGATTTCTTATGTAAACACTGGGCGTTGCTCGCGGCTTCGCTCATGTTAAAAGCCTTTCCCGCTACAAGACTCCCTAGAACTAATGATTTATAGGGCCACCTCAAGGATGCTAGCGCCACCTATTTAAATAATCTGATTAAAAGATGATGTCCCACAGGAGCTAATTACCAGGATAAAAAGTAGCGTATGAGTTTATTCAGGACATGGTCTATTTGGGTGCTAAATGTCATCTAAATTATTTCAGCTGTTTCTGTGTTTACATCTAACAAACATGCAAACGTTCAAACATTTTTACAAATTTTCGCATTAATAATTTATCTACACTTATTTTATAGGCTAAAGAGTTTGTTTGTATGCGCTAATCGAAAGTTTAGTAGCGAGGAAGCACATTACTTCTAAGTCTTATAGGATTCTTTGTATCCCTGGAAAATATTTATCTCGAAATATCTTATCACGCGAGCGGAGCCGCAGGCAAAAGTTAGTATAGTATCTAAGTAAGGTAACATTGCATACAATTTTAGGTAAGGATACAGTACTTAGCAAATTCTGTCCCGCAATATTAATTACGAATACTTCACTGAATAAATAATTTGGCACCGTTACAGCGACAGTATCTAGAAAACAATATGAATAAAAAAATAAAAAATTGGCTGACACACCGAGCAAAGTGCACTTTCGCTGGCAAGATTCCATTTCGTCCACGGTGTTTTATCCATTTCTCATTTTGAGAACCGGCTGATATTAAAAAGGCGACGGATATCAAACTCAGTTCAGCGCGACTCAGGATATGAAACAGGGTTGAACGCTAAGATGTTTTTATTACATAGATACGTTGTCCGAGCTCAATACTGGCAAGACGAAAGTAAGGTAACTGCCCGACATTCACTTAGTCAAACTCCAACCACTGTCGCGGCTAGTCGGCTTACTAACTTCTTGTATTTTTATAAATAAAATGCCTTCCTGTGTTTTTAGACGATGTACAAATTATACTCCAACTGTGAATGAAAAAACGTTTCATTCCATACGTTAGTAATCAATATACATTATTTAACTTATTTTTTAAACTAATAAATGCATTTCATTCGACTGTCATGGTGACGGGGCGGTCGACGCTCGGGCCCCTTCGGAACCACTCGGGCTCGCTCGGGCCGTATCGATGCGAGCCGCAAGGGCTGTGACTATAGTAAATACTCTGCTGTTTTTATGTGCAATTTTGTTAGGGTATGACGCGTCTATTTCTAAAATGTCATTGGTTGAACGTATGAAATTTAAACAAATGCTTTTTACTCGTTTTATAAAAGTGAGGCAACGGTACTCTTGGTGGCCGCCAATTTTAAAATCGTTTCATGAAAAAATATAAATACCTTTAATTCAATTAAAACATATTGCTACATAGTATAATAAAATTTAATAATAAAGGAACTATTTAACAAAAAATCGTAATATGTTTTTGCACTACAAACACAAAAACATATACGGTGAGCCTTGTTAGGAACCGAGCTATCTTCGGTCATATTACCTTACTAGGTATTAATTGTGTTGTAAATAAAACACGCAGTGAGTAACAAGGATCTACTAACTAATAACAAATTAAAAAAACACCCCTTCTCCTAATTTCTATTGCTTTCCTTTAAAGCACGCAATACCTACATTCAATTCTTTTGCTATATATTTTATTCACGAACAATTGAGATTCGGCAACAAAACGACACAATAGGTAACTTATTACCAGTTTATGCTAAAAAGTCTTATTAAAACTGAAAGCATAAAAATGAATTAAAAAGTTAACACGTTTGTTAACCCTAGGTTTAGTCCATAAAGACATCGCGTAAGAAATGCAACCGCGCCATATTAAATATTCATTTTACGTTTGCGGTCGTCGGATTTTGCTAACACAGAATTATTTAACACCTCAGTCTTTGTTGCAACCACTTTAAACTAAAGGGAATAGATAATTTGAAACAATAGACGCTCCTTGCTACATCGCTTTAATTTTTAATCTTACTTATACTCTAAGAGCAAAAATTTGTGAAAATGTTTGAATGTTCGTGGGAAATCAACAAACTCGTCGAATGAAGCTCGTCTTATCATTCAAAGCGATAAAAAAAAGGATATCAAATAAAATCAAATCAATTTCTTTTGCATAAAACATGGTATAAATTATGATGTTAAATGTCTTACATGTGCAACATGTTTCAACGGTATGTAAAAAAATTATATACGTACATACAATTAGAGAATGTAGTTACGCAAATTACCTATTATTAATAATAAAAATTAAAAAAAAAATATTTACCCAGAAATAGCTGATCGGATTACGGATATGGACACGGCAAAGTAATCCACTGCACCTGATGGTAAGTGGAGTGGGGTCCAATAGAACATTGACTGACGAGACATTATTACCCTTCGACAGTCGACACAATTATGCCGGCCTGTTGGAAATGGATATACACAGGCTGATCGTGTATTACACTTACGTGAGCCACTATGGCGGGTTTTAACACCTTGTGTACAGTGGTCCTATCCGGGCACCTGTATACAATTATATTCAATTATTACAATTTAAATACAATTGTGTGTGTAAATACAGCCTACATAAAACTGGCCAAACATCTTTAACAGTTATCGTACTTCATAACCTTTATAAAACATGAATAAAATTATTTGCCACTATAGTCGACGAGGGTGCTACAAACCAAAATGAACGTTAATATTTTCGCCCTGCACCGACCACAAGCCGCAGTCACTTTTATACGTAAATATTTTTAAATGACCTACAGTTTCATAAAACATTTTATAAAATTGCATTCCATTTAAATTTGTGTCAATGTAAATCGTTCTAAAGAATGGTATAATTAGAATAGAATATGAATTTATGAATGGTAAAAGATATTTTAATGAAAAGAAAAAAGAAGAATTTTAGTTGCAAATTATTCGACATTTGCAAAGTACACAAGCGGTTTTAGTGAGTTTTTAAAATTGTCGGTCTTCGCTATATTCAGGGTCTTATCGACACTAAATTAGTATATTTAAATATTATTTTTATGATTTAAAATATAACTTTTCGATTGGCTTGGTGGTGTAGTGTTAGGTGCGCGGATCGGATATACTAATATTGGGTTTTTTTGCTCAGTGTCAGCCATGAGTGGAATTTGTGTCCGATATAATAATAGTCTTGTCCCTAACACATCACGGGACGGAACACACGTGGAAAAAATGGGTGCCATGGTTTTTTCTCTATCTAACCCTTCGGAGACAAAGCCGTGATTTGCACGTAATATATACCTATGTATGTAATATAATTTGGAAGTACCGTAGATTTGAAATCGCTAAGCAATAATGTCATATCATAGCTTAAACTTACTTAGGAAATTATATTATCTTTATACCCAAAATAATATAACCCTACGCCCTGTTCATTACCAAGGGTAGGTAGAATTATAACAGACACACATTTCGCCAGCTACGTTGTCTTATGTTATATAGGGCTAGCCTATTGCCATTACCGGGCACAATTTTAGACCTCAGACTTCATAAGACAATCCAATATCACTTTAAAATACGATGCTCATACTGCATACTTCAAACCACTACCGCATTACAAATAAATTCTGCCAGAACTACAAGCGGGTAACCTCACTGTCGCATTAACCGCCAACACAAATTCTTGTCAACACTGACAACCAAATTAATTCGCAAAGGTCACCGAATACAGAAACCGCGCGTTATGACGTCATAATTCCTACCTCCATCACACGATAACACGCAGGGATTAGTTCTTGACAACTGTCCAGAAATAAGCGAAAATCCCTCACAATTGCCCCAAATTACAAAGGAACGCTCTCCGCGGTTTGATCGATGTCTCCGGGCCTCCATCCGTCTTCATTATCTCCCTGGTTGTCCCCTCTCAGCCAATTATTGGTCCCTTCTGAAAGAAATTAATGCGCCCGTATTGGATTACTGGTTTTGATTATTGTTGGGCGGATCGTGCTTGCTTCGCTGTGTTTAAATATCAAGTGGAATGAACTGCGTTTTATTATCTAGACCCAAAATTTTGTAATTATTCGAACAGTTTTTAGCCCGAAATCTCTAAAATATCCATAGAACTTACAATAACGACTAGGAAATTAAAAAAATATTTATCCGATTTATTACTTCAATAAACTAAGGTAATAATGTATAAATATTTTACACACATACTAACGCCTTTAATCCCGTAAGCGGTAGGCAGAGGCGCACCCGGTGCATCCACTTTCCGCCATGTGTATTCCATCCCATAATGTGAGAGGAAGCGAGTATATCGCCATACGGGGCACGATTTCCGGACTCCGGGCTAATACAGTAGTAAAACCCAATACACTTTGCGCAACCCGAGGT
Source organism: Manduca sexta (assembly GCF_014839805.1). Classification (NCBI taxonomy): domain Eukaryota; kingdom Metazoa; phylum Arthropoda; class Insecta; order Lepidoptera; family Sphingidae; genus Manduca; species Manduca sexta. Next base: position 5,335,926 of record NC_051121.1, on the reverse strand, counting down.
TCTAACCCGAGACCTCAGCACTGTGGTTGTACCGTAATATAAGTAACCCAAATATATATAAATATAATAATACCAAATATATATAATTAGTTGTATACTACTAGCCGTGTGTTAACTTCTGTTTATTAAATTTGACATACTCGTAATTCAAGTACTAACGATTTCTAATCGTCCGAATGGGTAGATACGTTCGAAATATGGATGATAAGAGTAATTAGAAAATTTACTTTATGTTATATAACGTCCTGAATATTAAGTGAATAAAATAACCGAATTTCATACTTCCAACACCGCAAACTTCCAACAGTTTTATCAAAAGCAAACATCTACACAAGACCCAAGACCAAAGGAAAAAATTAATCAAAAGATTACGCAGAGCTAATAGAAGTAAAGCAGGTCTGGATTTTAATACGCAACTGTGTAAGATGTTAAGAATGATTTATGAAGACCAAGACTCTAATTAATCTCGAGTTAACCTGCCCGCCAAACAGACCTCGGTAATTATAATGCTTTGAATTAGTATACAGTGAAAAATTTAGATCTTTACTGTAATTAAAGTAATTCTGATCATGATTAATGGGTAAGGGAGGTTAAGTTTGTGTAGGTTAGAATATTTGTTTATTTTTTTCTTTACTGATGATATTGCAGTCTTCAATTATTTCTTCGTTATTTTTTACTTAGTTTACTGGAGGCCCAACAAATATTCTTTACTTTTTCATATCTTGCTATTCTTAAATAGCAACCCATCTACAATTGTCTGTTTCAGGTGGAAGCAAAATTTTACTATCAAGAATATATTTGCGGTGACACACTTAAAAATAATAGCCTTACAAAAAATATCTCTCATCGAATAAATATTTTTACATTTCACATCAAAAAGCCTCGAAAATCGATTGAAAGTCGTTACAAACCGCTTTAATACTGGTTCTTCGGATTAACGAGTTCGCTCGTGATTCCGTCTGATCCGCTTCGTGTCTTTGAATAATAACCTTTTTGATCGTGGAAACGTGATCTGTAGAACTTTAAATGGTTACACTAGTGTACTTATCGTCCGATATGTCAAATGGCGGATTTCAGTTAGCACCTGGTTCAATCTAGTAAATGTTATCGATTGGACTCCACTTTAAGTATGCATTTTAATTATTTTGTAAATCTTATGCGCAAGGTAATATAGTGGTTAACACGAAATAGTCGAAATTCAACGAAATATAAATTTTCACATCCAACCTGAACTTGGTAGTAATTTATCATTAGAGGATCTACTAGCTAGCTTTCCGTTTCAAGTTAAAATAACCTGCATCTTATACATTATAACATTTCCAATTAAACTACCCGTATTTTGTCAACGCTAAAAACTAAATCCGCGTTTTACATCAATCAGAAATTAATGATTCCCATTTTTTAACAGCAACTAAAAACATTTTAGAAGGTCCACAGGTGCAAAACATCATTCTACAATTTCGATTACTACTAACTGTATTACTTTGTATCTCATACCCATTAGACCAGCACACACGAGTTACGTATAAGTAGGTACCTTTTATACCTTTCTATAACCTGAATTTCTATATTACTATTAGAGACTAGCTCGACCCATAAAATTAAACGACTACGTTTAGAAGTCGGCAAGTCTTCCACGAGGTCATTTTGAATTTCGATTTCCTCTCACGTCCTTTTGCAATTTATACGTAAGCCACTCTTGCACAGAGTGCAATATTTTATGATATAAGCATGCAAGAAAAAGGTGGTTTAGGAATTGGTGGATTGGCTGTATTTCCAAAAAGAATATTATTGTTTAAATATTTTATAACTGTTAGAGGATTACAGTAGCGAAAGGTATACAATCCAATTCTTGGCGGCTTTGGCGTGATTTATGTAAAATCAAGTTATCATTAGAACGATTTTTAGACCGCATTTATGCATATTATTAGCACCTACAAGTAGTGTCGGGTTCCTTTTCGGAAAATTTCATTTTTCGGCTCTGGTAGGTATCTTTTGCATGGATCCCTCCTCAAACATTTGATGTCCTTGTTAGTTGTCACAGTAAAATGAGATTTCAAAATAGCAGCTATTCAGTTGGTCCTAGTTAGATTACCACTTGAAAAAGTTGTTAATCAATACTGTAATGAAATAGATGAAAACGATGAAAAAGAAGATTAAATTATTTTAAGATAAAGCCTAAATTAACTTGCAGACTTTAAATATTCATAGACAGCCCAGTTCGTTCTATTCTCGGGGTTGATTAAAGCTACTACGGTACATTGAAAAATGAGCCTTTTAGATGATTAAGACGAAAAACTTTTTGAATAAACCTAGAGATTTTGAATATTATTTGGTGAATGTTTCAAAAGATAGATGTCTGTCAGTATTTTTAATTTATTGATGGAATTTCGACAGAATAGTTCGACGAAGCCAAGGAACACCAAGGGAGTCATCTAACTTATTCACAATTAGATATTGATTACAATAATCGTCTTCTTAAAGATTGTAATAATTTTTATTTAATTTATGCCAACATGGAGTTGACGCAAACAATTTTCACGCATGTTGCCTGAACGATTTGGCTTCGCTTTACCTCGCCTATCGACATAGGAAGCCCCTTAAAGATGTCAATAAAGATTCTACCTTAAAGGTGCCAAGGTTTAACAATGAAAGTTATTGGACGTCCCATTCTTCTCCTTGCTATTGTAGTTTATGGTGGCACGTCGACTATAGATTAAGGGAGGTTTACATTTGATAAGGGTCCCTGTTTCACGGGCTGCCTCTGATCCGAATTTATTGATAGCCCATTGAACCTATGGTACTACCGCCGTTCTAAACTGATTTTATTTTGTTTGGATTCTGGTTAATATTCATTTATAGTTTCTATGCTATTTTGTACAATATTGCCGGATGAGCAAGCCGTTTGTAAGATTGCAAATGCTGTCTTTTTTATAGTTATACCACTCAGATCTCTGATTTAAAATGTTAATCGAGTACTGCACTATGAACGCTATCTGTAGACATTATAGCCTAGCAGGTAAAATAACAAACCTCGTCATGTTGTTAAATATGGAATACATTTCTTGAACTGACAAATTAAAAAGAAAAATCAACAGTGGCGAACACAAATCAGGTTTTTTTTATTCCTGTTCAGGCTATTGATGTTAGGTCTCCTATAAATGTCTAGTAATACCACTGGTTACAATAAGGTTCATTTTCTGTTAACACACCCCGAAAATAGAAAGCTGTGTCTAAAAATCATTATGTTCATATTAAAACTACAATACTTCACTTACTTGTTTCTACTATTAAACTTGGAATGGACCTAGGCAAACAATCTTTCTAGACAGTAGGTTACATTTATATGACCTTTATTTTTAGGGTTCTTTTTATTTTTATCAAGCTTTTATACCTCCGTTATATGTCGACGTTTTTGTTAGGTACTCTATATTAGGTTACGGGATGCATAAAATGTTTAGAACTAATGTTTTAGCTACTAATAACTAGGATCGACCATTAATTTTGTTAAGATTTAGATCCCAGAGATTGCTATAGGAGGCGACAATGTCCTACACCAAAATAATAATATCAGCCCTGTATTATATACTTGCCCACTGCTGAGCACGGGCCTCCTCTACTACTGAGAGGGATTAGGCCTTAGTCCACCACGCTGGCCTAGTGCGGATTGGTAGACTTCACACACCTTCAAAATTCCTATAGAGAACTTCTCAGATGTGCAGGTTTCCTCACGATGTTTTCCTTCACCGTTAAAGCGAACGATAAATTCACAAAGAATACACACATGATTTAAGAAAAGTCAGAGGTGTGTGCCCTTGGGATTTGAACCTGCGGACATTCGTCTCGGCAGTCCGTTCCACATCCAACAAGGCTACACCAAAATAAAATTAAATAATTTCTGTGTGCTTGAAGATTTGAAAACTTTGCTCGTTTTGGAAATTTATACCTAGTAGTAGTAGGCTGCTTCAAAATACTTTACTGGGCACCACGCCATTCTAGAGTGGGCATGAGTCACGGGCCCCACTGTATACGCCTATCCATTATACTCTTTGTCTTCAAAGGTATAGCGGAAGGCATACCTAATTGGCGGATGTCCAGTTTGATAGAATATCCGCTATATCACACAAACAACAAACACAAATTTAAATCTTGCGCAAACAACGTGTTTTTGAGAACGAATTGAAGAACTTGAACTTTTATCCGCCCAATGTGGAATTAAAACTAGAAAATAAAATTATGAATTTTTACCTAATTTTTGAATCAGTAAATAGATAAACACCAGGGTTTACACATTATTTAAATGCATTTCCTACAGAACCCAGACCAAAATCTAAACCCAAATGGGCAGTTCGAGCTGACGCCGCCATCGAACTGAATTTTGTAAAGACACGAACTATCGTCTCGGACACGTTCGCGAAATATATCACTCGCCATCACGGACGTCTCGTCTATTGGAATTGATGATGTCTTTCTAAAGACATCGGTGTCTCATACTGGGTTGTTAGTTTAAAATGTTGATTTATACTTTCTTATTATAAAATGTTTTTTTTTTGTATACGGGCACTGCTAAGTGGTCCTACTGCACCTGATGGTCATCGAATATAATCTCGACAGACGAGATTACCCCTCGGTAGTCGACACAATTATGCCGGCCTGTTGGTACCGGATATACATAGACTGATCCCGGAACGCGACACTTACGTCTGTCATTATAGCGGGTTTAAACACCTTGTGTACCGTTGTCGCTGTCCGAGTGGATATAAAATATGTCCTACCATTAGCAATCTATGTTAAGCTACATTACGAAAGAACCATAATATACAGATTTGAAATAAATATTATGTGTAATTGATTCTGGATTTAGTCTATGTGTTTGTCAAATAATTATAATTATAGAATGGTTGTATACAGTGCCACGCAGAGATTTGTTATCAAGCGAGCGGCTTGGTAGTTTTTTTTATATAAGAGTTGTAAGAAAAATGATTATAGAGCCAAAAAGTTTAATCCTTATCATATTGCGTAACATATCTAAATACTAGAGCCAAAACTGTGAGATAAGTGCAAATCTAATAAACAACAACGTTTATTTCAACATCTAAATGTTTCATGACAATAAAGATTTTCTTTTCGATAAATTAACACGGGGAGTTAACTCACGGAGTCCAAGTAACATTTTGTATTATAAATTCGAATTCTGCTTAAGCGAAGATTGATTCGCAAAAGCCTGTACTATTTTCGGGAATATCGGCTAAGCTAAACGTTGAGCCGAGGCACGTGTAAAATTCCGTTAAGCTTTTAAAAAAGTGTGAAACAAAAAGAACACAGCCAGCTCCGAATTCAATTTACATACGCGAGTGGGGTTTAAATATGGCGAACTTTACCGGCCTTTTGTACTGAATGTATTTTCATTGGAAATAACAAAAATCATTTTCAAAAACACCAAAGTATTTGCGGTTTAGTTTGTTTTTGTTTGATTAATGTTCTAAAGTGAGGCGAAATGTTTTGAACGCGTCAAAAATATGGTTTGTTATGTTTACGCGAATGTTAAACAATTAAATTATTTTTTATTATTTTCGCCCGACGTTCGAGTGGCGAAGGATGAAACTTTGCGACAGGGAACCCGACACTTATAGGTACTAATAGATGCGGCCTAAAACCGTTTTAATAACAATTAGATGTTACATTAGTTACGAAAGCTGCAGCCTTCATGGTCTGGTCATAGCACTGAGATGTTGGTTGTCCGAAAAGTCAAAGTTACAATATCTACCCACATTTTGCAATTATACAAATCAGCGTTAAGACTAGCTTGTAGTGTCTTTGGTGTTCTAGACATCGCATTAATCTGAATTTATCCAAAACCAGTTCAAGGACTAGAGTCTTTGTAAAACAAGCTCTTGCTCGCAGTATTTCACAGTGAATTTTCTAGGATAATACTAAAATTATTTAGTCTGAAGCCATCACAAAGGCCAATGCAGGAACAAGAAATAGGTTACTTTGAGAAAATTATTATAGCCTGTTTTACCTACATATATAAAAATGCATGGAATTTTCGATGTAGAAAAGAAGTCACGCGAGTTATAAATGACTCGATGTATTTTTTTAAATAAATGTTTAATAAAAATATTACATAGATGTCTGTAGTCTAACTTAAACAAAGGTCCGCTAGATAGTAATTGAGACAACTGTACTGCGTAAGCTGCCAACGCTTGCACTATCACATACACACACACTTAGGGTTGCTAAAGCGTTACTGTAACACGCGAAAGGTCCAAGCAAAAGCTAGTAAAAATAAATTCTCGTTACATTATATCTCACTAATATAATAAATACGAAAGTACGTGAAATGTTTGTATGTTAGAAGTAAACACAGAAATAGCTGAACGGATTTAGATGAAATTTGGCATATGAGTAGGCCATAACCTGGATTAACATAGGTGACTTTTTATCCCGGTAATTTGTTCCCATGGGAAATAATGAAATGTTTTAATCAGATTTTTTAAATAGTCGACACAGTTGTCTTATAGGTGGCGCTATTAACAGTGTTTTAGGGAATTTTATAGCTTTCACGCATACGAAGCCGCGAGCAACACCTAGTTTTATATAAATAATTGTTTCAACTATATAATATAGCTGTATAATGATAATATCTACAGTATATTTTAAATTGCCATTAACCAACCGATTGAAAAGTTTACGAAAAAATATGAACAATTTATATCCGAACTTAGGACACAAATTATAAGTTTATCCAAGTTTAATGTTATTTATGGATTCAATTTTGTATTTTGAGAAGTTTGTATTTATAGTCCGCTAACTTTCGTCCACGGTTTTACTTGCGTAAAGCCTGACATATCATTACGACTCAATGGTGAAATATGTGTGATCTGGCCCACGTAAGTGTCGCATTCCAGGATCAGCTTGTGTATATCCAGTTCCAACAGGCCGGCATAATTGTGTCGACAGCCGAGGGGTAATCATCGCTCGTCTGTCGACATTCTATTGGACCCCTCTCCATATACCATCAGGTGTAATGGGGTCAATTTGCTGTGCTCTTATAAAAAAACTATAAATATCAATTGTAACCATCAATAAAAAACTCGGGTACATATATAAGTAAGTATAAATACATGTGTTTAAATAAACGTGTATATATGTCGGCTTTTATCCAAACACTGGGCTTAAAGCCGATGGGTTAGCTACTTAAACTTGTCGAAAATTAGGTATAGATTTATTTCTGAATTGAACTTCAATAGTAGTAGGTATCTTATATGTGTGAGTTCGCCTGGGTAGGTACCACCGCAAAGGCCATGTTTGCCCCCAAGCAGCAGTGTGGAGTCATTGATGTGTTCCTGTTTGAAGGACATTGTAGCCAGTGTGACTACTGGACATAATAAGACTTAACATCTCACGTCTTAGGATAGCGAGCGCAATAGAACACTAACAATACTTTGTGATTTAAGGTTTTGTATGGTATTTCTACTGTTTATGGGCGTATCGCCTACCATCAGGCGAAAGGCAAGCTCCTCTCGTCATGCAAATCAATAAAAAAAAACTTTGTACAGTCTACAATTAAGCCAGATTGTTACTATGCCAATATAATTTCGATATTAATGAAATATGCATGTTCTAAAGGCATATCAATTTTATGAATTGGATTGAACGTTTCAAAGGATAATAAAATAAGAGGATTTATTGATGCTGTATTTCCGTTTCCACGCGTGTATTACTGAGATATTGCCCATTTCGCTGTGAAACTGTTGAATATGAAAACACGTTGTATTTATTTTATAAATATTCGTGAAGCTATAATTTTGTTGTATTAAATTGGTTAATTATGAAAACTATTTATATTATGGTCATAATAACAATTCTATATACCTACATAATTAATCCTACTAATATTATAAATGCGTAAGTTTGTGAGGATGTATGAATGTATGTTCGTTACTCTTTCACGAAAAAACTACTTAACGGAGGTGGATGAAACTTTACAGTACAACTACAATTTATAATGCTTTTGTGTAATTTGGTCATAATATAATGATAGAAATCAAGTGAGTCGGAAAAAATTATCCCGGAAAACTTCTTTACGCGGGCGAAGCCGCGAGCAAAAGCTTGTAATTCTATGTAACTACTAACTAATAAAATATTTTTCCTTCTACTTTGGAAATAATATTGAAATACTTATGATGAGTTTATCTACCCGCTGTACATAGAACTAGTTCTATCATGCAAATTATAATGTGAAAAATTATTCTTATCCAAAAAAATATTACACAATGAATAATACGAATTCATAACTTCATTGAAAAGCAAAAAATAATGAAGGGAAAAAATGGTGCAAGAATATAAAAACCACCACAGCATTAATTAAAAAATGGGTTAATTTCCATAAATTAACTCTGATGTGTATTCGCGGCCTCTGTTGTTTATTCAAAGGGCAGGCTTCCCCGGCTGAGCCATCGGACTAAGCCCTGGATTTGCACTGGCATATCTAATAAGCACTGGCCCCGTAAATTAAATGAAAGAAAAATGTTATTATGTTCTTAAATGGTTCATTACAAGTAGGTAAATGAATAATTAAGACGAGCTCAGAGTTATGGAACTTGTGTTTTATAATTATGGAAATAAAACTATTTAACGGATTTTATCGTGGTTAATTATATTATTACTTCGCGGTTCGCCCCGTGACCATGAAGGCTGCAGTTTTCGAAATGTAAGGAGAAAATAATATTATAAATAGCCGCGATAAAACCCTTAAATAGTTTTATTTTATAATTATGTAGATAAATATAGGACAGCTTATAATTATTTTTTATTTTCAAAAGCACATACGATGTGCACCAACATTGTGGTGGAAGGTCTGGCATAGAGACAGCAAATCTTATGTTGGAATAGAGAAGAAGTGTAGTCCGTATTTATACGGAATTGTCTAATTAATAAACGTTTCTAATTTATTCCTTCCGCTAGGAAAATAAAAAAACATTTTATCTGTAACTTGAATCTCAGATTACAAGCAAAGCTAACTAAAAAATATAGCACCTATAAGTCCCTAATTTCAGTCTTCAATCAGTCCCAACTGTCAGTCCACGCTGACATTTCATCTGCAGATGCCGTTCTAAAACACGAGACAAATGAAATTAGTTAACGTCAATTGATCGGGAGCTGGAATTGGGTCGCTCATGGTCGGCGCGAATTAATTTCTCACATAATGGACGGACATGGCATATTGCTGTGAAATATGGTAATGTCAAACGATTTGCGTTTGTTTTTCTGTATTGAATATAATTTGTAGCCATTATGTTAAGATGGTTACGGGTTTTTGTGCAAAATTTTTGTCGGAGGTATCTCTTCTCGGTCGTATTCTTCATTATTGAAGGCCGTGTCCCTGAAATGCCTTCGTGGTTGTTTGTATAAGATCTTTCCATTTTGTTCGATTTTAGTTTCTTTTAAGGCAGTCGTAATAGACAATCCAGTGAGGACAGTCACTTGATCTACCCAACGGATAGGTGTTCGGCCGCGAGATCTTTTCCCTTCTACTTTGCCCACCACAAATAACTTGTCAAGGTTATCTGTCTAACGGCAGGCAATATGTCCAAAATAACCAAGAATCCTTTAGCAACAGATCGGTGATAATCTAACCCATACTCGCAGTTGCTGTCGGAGGTACATCATACCATTTATTATAGCATAGTTGGGTAAATGATTTGATAGGTCCCTTGGTATAAAGTGATTGTCATCCATAAACATGTATACTTAGTCTGGCCATAAATACTGTTACACTTAATTATAAAAAAATATTACATTTGAATTTCGAATCTGTCATTTTTATACGATTGTTCATTGTGTTTTCTCATTTTGGCGCCAATACATTGTAAAATATTTTGCGATATTAAAATGGTGTGGGGTGATAAAGAGAACCGAATCGCTGTGATAGCATTACACAAAGTAGGTATGGAGCCAAATGCAATTTTTAAAACTCTCCATACACTTGGTATTAGTAAAATGTTTGTGTACCGGGCTATTAATAGGTACAATGAGACCTCCTCTGTTTGTGACAGAAAAGATCTGGCCGTCCACGTAGTGTTCGTACGAAAAAGGTGGTCAAAGCAGTAAGGGAAAGAATTCGAAGAAATCCTGTCCGAAAGCAAAAGATTTTATCTCGGGAAATGAAGATAGCACCTAGAACCATGTCGCGTATTTTAAAAGATGACTTAGGACTTGCAGCCTATAAGAGACGCACTGGCCATTTCTTAACTGATAATTTAAAGAAGAATAGGGTGGTAAAATCGAAACAACTACTGAAGCGGTACGCAAAGGGAGGTCACAGAAAAATTTTGTTTACGGATTAATTTTTACGACGACGAGAAAATTTTTACAATTGAGCAACATTTTAACAAACAAAATGACCGTATTTATGCTCAAAGCTCTAAGGAAGCTTCCCAATTAGTCGACAGAGTGCAACGTGGACATTATCCGACTTCAGTGATGGTTTGGTGGGGTGTTAGCTATGAAGGAGTGACTGAGCCATATTTTTGTGAAAAAGGTATCAAAACATCGGCACAAGTGTATCAAGATACCATTCTTGAGAAGGTAGTTAAGCCCCTTAACATCACCATGTTCAATAACCAAGTATGGTCCTTCCAGCAAGACTCGGCGCCGGGTCATAAAGCTCGGTCCACGCAGTCTTGGTTGGAATCGAACGTTTCGGACTTCATCAGAGCTGAAGACTGGCCGTCGTCTAGTCCCGATCTTAATCCGCTGGATTATGATTTGTGGTCAGTTTTAGAGAGTACAGCTTGCTCTAAACGCCATGATAATTTGGAGTCCCTAAAACAATCTATACGATTGGCAGTGAAGAATTTTCCCATGGAAAGAGTGCGTGCTTCTATTGATAACTGGCCTCATCGTTTAAAGGACTGTATTGCAGCCAATGGAGACCACTTCGAATAAGCTTTTTATATTTTTAATTGTTTTATATTTATGTATTAAACTGACACACTGTAAAAGTAATAAATGTTATTTGCAGTTAACAATTTTCTTTTTTCTTTATTACAATATTTATGGCAAGACTAAGTATTATGATCATAAAAACAATTTTTAAAAATAGAACACAAACTGACCGGGCTGAATGCCATTCCCCTTTGCCTTACAAAAAGGCACGAAGAACCTCAATGTTCCCAATTCAAGTACGCTGCAACTAACAACGAAACGATCTTTCCTATGATATAGATTACGATACTTTAGCCAAGGGTCAAGCGTAATGGTCCAATGAATTCTTGAACAGTTGTGTTGAAATTCATAGACCACTTTGGAACGAAAGTTGTTCGATTTGATAGAAATGAGGAATGAAAGTAACACCTGATGGTTCATGGAAAGATATGTTTCTTCCAAGGAGATACTTCTCATAAACTTGAAACTATTTCTCATGGTTTTATGTTCAGTTTTGATAAACTAGTTTTTGCTTGCTTTTGTTTTTGCGAGATTAAACTAGCCTGTAGCACTCAGGAGTAATGTATATTCCTATTAGTGCAAAAAAAATCAAAATCGGTTCAGTAGTTCCTGAGATTAGCGAGTTCAAACTATCTCTTCAGCTTTATAATATTAGTATAGATACAAAAAAAATCTGTATTTTGCTGTCTGTATCCTTTCTTAGAGTTCAAAATAACTGCGTAGAAAATTTATAAAATAGTGTTTTTTTCGAGTAAGCGAATAGACAGACTAGGGCACTATGGTATTTATCTTTACTTTGTTTTGTATTAGGTATAGATATTCTAAAACAAAGTCCATCGCGTCTGTCTGTCTGAACGTGATAAACTCAAAAACTACCAAACTGATTTGATTGATTGAACGGATGAAATTTGGTATGGAGATAGTTTCAAACCCTGGTAAGAACATAGGTTAATTTTTATTCCAGGGAATTATATAACAGGACTTTTATTACGGAAATAACTCTTCAACGCGGGCGAAGCCGCAAGCAAAAGTTAGTAAATTAAATCCTCAGGAACAAAATATGTAAATAATTTAGGAACGTTGATTAATTGTTTATAAAGAGGCTAGCCCAACTCAAAATAAATAGACAAAAAAATCAAATTCTCCAAGACTATACCAAAATTGTTTTTGTGACCTTTATCGAAATTTCCGTCCGTATTGGGCGGTTCAGCTTTGCATACATTTGCATAATCGAGAGACCGTTTCGGAACAAGAGGTCTGATTTAAACGACCTCTGATTTGTTTGTCTTATTACTTGCGAAATAATTGGGAGCCATCGGTTGCTTTTGTAATAAGTACGTGAAGGGTTTATATGTAAGGTACTAGTTTTTATTCCTCTATTATCGACCTTTTTCAACTATAAAAATATTGTAAAAATAGTGGCTATCTTTCGTAATAACAGTCAGCATTTCTTGTGTGAATCTCTGGTCCATTAGCAACTCTATGCGAGAATCATATTGTCATCTGTTTTAGTGCTAGTTAAAAATACTAAATATAAAGTTTGTGTCCTATAAGGATCAATTTACTCTGTGCAGCAAGTTTGGATTATAACTTGTAAATATTATAAGTTTAGTAATTATTTCGCACAAATATAAGTTTTGTGTCGTTATAAAAATAAAAAACGTCTTTCGGTCCCACATTAATTTAAAACAATAATTATTACATACAAATATTGGTCTGGTTGCAGGAATTGTACCTCAGGCCGGACGACCAACCATCACTGCATCCACAGCCGCGATAAAAATCCTCTTCCTATTTTACAACGCCCAACAATATATCCTAAATCAATAAATACAACAATGTACCAACGAAAAATTTCAACTTTATCCCACACATAATAAAGGCCTAAGTAATCCGGTTATTTGCGCGTCATAGCGGCTCAATTCATCAGTAATGATTAATCGTGTGTGCATGATTGACGGCACGCATTTATCGGGGGATGTTCGATTCACCCCTAATCAGTTTCAAGGTTATCCTATGAACAGGGGTTATGTAATGTAGTGCTTGAACTTTACTATTATCAGCACGCTGGTTATCCTGAAGGCTTATCCTATCATCAAGAACGTCACCGAGGGGGCAGGGGGGTTGGAAGGAGTAGCTGCCCACCCCTAGGGGTTCTAAAACTCGAATGAATTCACAAATTCCATTCATAATATTCCGTACGCTCAATTACACTCTGTTCTATGTTATTGGTAAAGCCGGAGAGGGGCAGTGGCGGAGACACATGTGCTGTCGGATTTATCTACAATTCATGTTTATTTAATTATCCATTTCAACTTGCCTACCCTGGGTCGTCGGCTGGCGATGCTATGAAAGGAAGTGGACAATTAATATTTCCAACTCCTCCCTATATTTATATTTGATTAATTTGGTTGCAAGATAAAGACAGTTTGTGTTTTCAGACACAAGGCGAGCTTCACCGCTAGGTGTCATAAAATACGTGCTGCTGCTGATCCTGGCTTACAGGAGTTGTAGTAGTGGGTGTGAGGGTTGGAAAGTCTCAACCACTGCAAATTTTGTAAGTCTTTACATTGGCACCTTTTGATATCACCGAGTCAGTACTCGGTGGCCGAGGTTCAGTACCTCGGCTCGACAAAATTGTTATATTTATCGAACTTGAAGTCAGTTGCAGACCAAGAAATGAGATAAATCAGTTTAGCTTGCTCGCATAGTACAGAAAATTACACACGGAGTACATAACTTAGTTTACATAGTTTGCGGTCTGTCCACTAGTATAAAAAGTCTCATTGTAAGCTAATCAAATTAATGACCTACAGTTTAGTCTGCAACTGGGGTAAAGTTAGATTTGGTTTTATAGACATTTGCCTGCATATTATAATTAGGCAGACTATACCAATGAGATATCGAACCTGCAATGAAATGAACGAAATAGTAAAGATAAAAGAAATAGCGAATAAGGTATTAGAAGACATCTTCAAAATATAATGTAAAACGCTCTTTTTACAGTAAACATTATATTAGCAAAATAATTACAGAATACAATTTTAGACATTCTTTTGACAACGTCCAGCCAGAGAGAATAATAATCGAATAGTCGCCGCGTGACATATCTTCTCTTCTGCCAGCCTGCCCGCGCAGCCGAATACTTCCGGAAACGCCCGATGTCATCGGCTAGGATAGCGGCGCGTAACATCGGCCATCCTGCAAAGTGAATACCAAAGGTATTCACAAACATAAATTTGAGAAAGCAGAACTGAATCGGATACTTATATTTTAAACATTTTTACCAGTAAATCACTAACTATTTCTGATCGATTAACTCTTTAATAAACCAATCAAGTCTTGCGTATCCACAATATCCAACAACTTATCCATTTTGCAATTAACTTTCACGTTATATGTGTATATAATTTATTTTTCGTTAGTACCTAAACCCCGTTTCCTTACTTCATTCCCAGCAACCAAAGACCTTCATTCTATTTATCCAAGTTTACATACAGTTAATGCTGAATACTAGTAGCAATCATAGAATGCTGAGAACCAAACTTAAGTTTAAAATAACACCCAGAACAATTAAACCTTTCAAAGCAAAACCTCCAATTAGTAAGACAGCAGCAAATGAAAAGGAATGAGAAGCACAACTAAAGAACTCCATAGAAGTCGCAAAGGAAGTTAACACACAATAAGGACTTATCAGCACACGATTCATACATATAAATAAGCATACGCAACATATACCAACTCAATCAAATCAATTAATCAAATGGTTTACGAGTAACACAGCATAAAGGCAAGAAGCGTTAGAAAAGTCATAACTGAAATTAATAAAATATTTAAAACTAACATGCGGAAGATTGCCATGCTTCCAGATTATAAACACAGAAAAAATGCATTCAAACGACCAGAGGCATTAAGAAAAAAGACGGGAAAATACAGACAGCGAAAAGAGATTAGATCCCCAGCATAAAGGATAAAAACGGCATAATAGAAACCACAATACGAGAGTCTCTATCAAAGCTACTTAATGCATCAAAGAATTATACACATGCAGAAATACTACAGAAACAACAGATCCGACCATTAAAGAACCGGTACCGGAGACAATCTCTGAAACATAAAAGTAGTCAAATAAAACTTCAGGTGCAGAGAACATCAGCAATGAACTTCTCATCGAGAACAGGGACATTATTAACACCTACACTCACATAGTTATTGACTGAGGTCTTAAGAATAAATTAATTTCAAGTCAGTGGACAACAATTACTATTATACGACTACACAAGAAGATTGAAAAGAACAATTTTTTTATTACTAGCTCTTCTAACCTAATCGATAACATAAGATGTACAGACTCCAAATTAAGAACGGATACATTAGCAACAGAACTGGGTGCACGACTTTCGAGAAGTGAACTCTACATGCAATAAAAGTAAATTAGGAAACAAGTTACAATGTGTTTGAATTAGTAATAACGAATTAGTTGAAGTCACAAATTAGGGACAGAATTTATTATTCCAAGTTTCTTAATCTGAGGTACTTTACCGCTAAAATACAAATTTCTTGAAGCATATTATTGTGGACTGATACATTCGCCACAAAGGCAAGTGATGACTATAATTGATTCGCCGTGTTGGCAAGTTGAAAGTCACTCTGTTATGGAGACGGTTGCCAGAACGAGAATCAGCAAAATTAAGTTTCATTAACAAAACAGAGTTATCAATGTCAACGTTAACCCATTTTTGTAAAATAAAAAAAAAATGATATCTGCCATCTCGCGTCTTTATTCAAGAAAACTGATTTTAAATTGAGCAAGTCTAGATTCGTAGCTTTGTAAACTGTGGCAGTGGTTATTCACGTGTGAAAAATGATACAGAAACTGCTTCTGGGCTCTCATACCAATCTCTGAATATGTTCGATGAATGACGGACTCCAGAGAGCATAGCAACATTCAAGATCAAATCGGACGAAACAACTAAAAATACGACAGAGATCTCGGGATCTTCAAAACTTTCGTTTGTTATAACAGAAAACCAATTGAAAGCGCAGTCTACCCCGTAACTATGAGTCGAATAGTCAGTTAAGCCACGCGTGTCAAGACACTTCCTAAATGGGATATTATTTAAAAATATAAGGAACACTAAGAAGACTATAAATCTTAACAGTTTGAATAAATAACTATAGGTCTACAACTTGATGTCAAATATCTATAAAGTCCTCGCTAAAGTGGTTCTATATCGCAGGCATAACCAAGACACTGGACCAGATTCAACTAAGAGAACCAGCAGACTTAACCGTTACCCCAGTGTTTATAAAAAACTGTCACTGGCGATCGAAGCCGATGTGGAGACATGTGATTTACAATTACATTACTCAAGTACAGCGTTAGCTACACGTGTATGTTCCGCTTATATAAACAACCAGCAAAGAGAGAACATTGCCAACATGGAATAAAAACAACTACAGCAATTTTCATATGCATTACATAATGTTGGCAACTCATCGGAACCAGGATTTGTACATAATTTTCGGTAATGACAATTTTACATTCCGTAAATTGGGCTCCGTAAATAGTATCGATACTGAAGCACACATCCGTCGCTACTTCTACCGAATATGTTTCAACTTTTTTTTTTAATTATTATAACACTACCTGTAATTTCTCGCCATATAATTACATATATACAAAATGACAATAACTGAACTCTAAACATACTTTTTTTTTTAACTATTTGATTAAAACATCAGCTTCTAATGACCCACTAAAATCAGAAGACATCCATCTCTGAAGTATCATCATGATATGAATTCCTTGTGCATGTCTGCTCGATAAAACCACGGTTAAAATATTTCTACAACTCAACAGGTTAACAGAAAATAACTTATCATAAGCAGTATAATAGATGTCAGTCGTAAGGTTTTATCTGATATTTTACTTTTTTTTTTGTTCATAATGTTATTACCAACAATAAACCACCACCACCACCATGGTACACTTCAAAATTGCAAGAATACTCAAAGACAAATACAAATGTTTTTGCAATCTCAGATTACCATTCCCACTGTTTATCAAAAATTGAGCGAAGGTTAACCAACCAAGCTTAGTGTTACAGCTAGTACGGCAACACAATCCAGTATACCATTTCAGAGTCACCATATTGTACCTTATTAGTATACTTAGAGAGCATCAATTGTTCAGAGCCATTGCGTAAGTGCTATGTAAGAATACCAAACATTTCAATTAATAAGCCAGTGCTTTTCAATTTATCCAGAGTCCAAGTACAGACAGAATAGTTTTTTATATCATGCTCCAAACCAGATCAGTGAGGGTATCTGGAACAGAAGATATGTATGTTATATTATATTATTATATTACATTTCTAAACAACAACGTTTGCTCTGTCTTATTTTCTTTACTCTGTTTTCCTAAATTGCATTTATACATCAACACAGTTGACTGGATTTTGGAACCTCGTATACCACAAATCACATAATATTGTACTCCTGCCGTATATTGTAGCTTAATCTCTTTATGTCAGACTGTAAGCTTTCCATGTAAGATTAATGAATTCACAGATACTATATATAGTTTATAATTAAATATAAACACTAAACCAGAAACAGAACTAGAAAAACAGAAAAGAAATTAAGTAAAACAGAATTAATGAAGCAGATCAGTAAAATAAAGCAGTCAAATCAGACAGAGTATGTTCTGACGTAGTGTTACCAGGTGTCTCGATGTGCGCGGAATATCCCGGTTATCAGAGTTCTGGAGACGCGTCCCGATTTGCGACTGATTGGAACATTAAATGTCCCGAAAATCAATAAATTTATCAAAAGACATTATTATCAAAAAAATAAACAACACATCACATCACTAGCCCTGTAGGTATAGTTTTATTTTGTTCTGTTGTTTAGAGACGCGACTGTACCGTGATCTACGATTCCGATGTTAAAACAGAAATTGCAATGAAAACCAACATTAGCATGATTTGCAGTATTTTTTTTTTGTGTTTCGACCTTCAATCTGGATCCCGATTTGTTTTACCTGTTGCCCGATTTCAAACAAATAGGACCTAGTAACACTAATCAGAATGCTCATGGCTACAGACAGAATATGATCAGAAGGCTCATGGCCACAGACAGAATATGATCAGAATGCTCATGACTACAGACAGAATATGATCAGAATGCTCATGGTTACAGACAGAATATGACCAGAATGGTCATTGCTACAGACAGAATATGATCAAAATGGTCACGGCTGCAGATAGAATATTATCAAAAGGCTCACGGCCACAGACAGATCAGATTAAATAAAATAAACAGTTACGCACGTTCGCATTGTCAGCCTGAAGTGTTGCGCCACTAATTTGACTTCACATGACTCCAGTCATTCCTGTCTCCAATGATTTAGTTTCTAAGAAAACACCCTCTCCAGTGAGCCAAGCAGCAGGCATAACGAAGTTTTTGTTATGAATGTCGTTAATCGTACTAATGTGCAGACATCAATTCCATATGCATTCCCAACATATTTACTTCAACAGACGTAGACGTTGCCATGGTAACTAAAAATCTGAGAATCTGGTAATTTTAATTTTGGCATTCAATGATTCATCACAGATTTATTCCGATAGTTCTCTTCACATTCGAATTCAATGTAACTTCAAATTATCATTTGTATAATCCCACTTCTGAATGTAAAACGCTCTTTTTACAGTAAACATTATATTAGCAAAATAATTACAGAATACAATTTTAGACATTCTTTTGACAACGTCCAGCCAGAGAGAATAATAATCGAATAGTCGCCGCGTGACATATCTTCTCTTCTGCCAGCGTGCCCGCGCAGCCGAATACTTCCGGAAACGCCCGATGTCATCGGCTAGGATAGCGGCGCGTAACAATAATATTTATTTTTACGTTAGATTGATAGGGTCTCGAATTATGGATTATACTCGATCTCTAATATCCGTCATGCTACTGCACAGTAGAGTTGTCGACGTAGCCCTGGTTCGTTGAAGTTCAAACAAATGCTTTACAATGCAATTGTTCTGTGCCAACGAATGCTGAGAGTTCTAAATCAACTGAATCGTAGACTTTGTAGAAATTCTAGATCTCGGAATGTTACGCTATTTTGAACGTTTGGCTCTTCGTCAGCAATTGGCATAATTCTTTTAATTATATGCGTAATATCGGTAGATTCCGCGAAGAAATAAGTACAAAAATATACAAAAGATTTTATTAAATGTCTAAAAAATTTATGAGTGTTTCTTAATACATTGTTCCAGACTTCCAGCGCTTCCGAACTTCATCGGATCAATTTCGGGGCTCGGCTTCTTATCCAAACCCGAGATCAGTCTCTTCAACTTTGCAATCGCCATGGCTGGATGCAGACCCTTAGGACAATCCAGAGTGCAGTTCATGATGGTGTGACAACGAAACGCCTTGAAATCATCACGAAGGTCGAATAGTCTTTGCTCCGTGTCGTCATCTCTGCTATCTATGACCCATCTGTAAGCGTGGAGTAAACTAGCTGGGCCTAGGAACCTCCTTCCATTCCACCAGTAGCTAGGACATGCTGTGGCACAACAAGAACACAATACGCATTCATACAATCCTACCATCATGTCACTGTCAGCAACGCTTTGCGCGTACTGCCCAGACCCCATCGGTATGGGGTTCTTCCTTACCAAATAAGGTCGAATGCTATTGTAGCCCTTGAAGAAGTGAGTCATGTCAACGACCAAGTCTCTGATGACGTACATGTGAGGTAAAGGATAGATGGTAATTTTCTTATCTGGTGGAATTTCTGTGATACAAGAGAGGCAATTTCGACCTTGTAAGTTGATGGCACAGGAGCCGCAGATGCCTTCGCGGCAAGACTTTCGAAACGTCAGCGAAGGGTCCATGTCCTTCAGTTTGATCAGAGCGTCAAGGACCATCTTTCCGCACGTGCTGACATCCAGTTCGTAATTTTGCAATTTAGGTTGTTCCTTGCTTAGAATACCTCCATAGCGATACACTTTGAAGATTCTTCGGGGTTCGACATCTTTTTTTGTTTTTTTTGCTTCCTTTTTCCCGCTATATTTTCTGGTGTTGAAGTCTATTCGTTTGATAAGTTGACTCACAAAAATTCGATGCATATTAAAATTGTCCATAAAGGTAAAAGCAAGGCTCGAAAAGTAGATAATATTTAAAAAAATATAGATGCCAATTAAATTTTAAATGACAAACGTCACAAACTAATCGTATACAAATAGATAGGCCAAAGAGAATTATGATTGGCTATTGTACTTTTTGCAAAAAAATTAGCCATCGGAAATCTCACTCACCATACAAACAGCCCATAATATACGCGTATTCGATTCCATAGGCTCATAATAAAAATAATCCATGTGTTTTATCAAAAATATGCAATCATTTACCGAAAGAGCCCCATATTAAACCGAAGATTAACAATAAAATTACGTATCGCACCGCAATCTGAACCTTCGTATCTCGATTTTTAAATATGTTTTACAACGAGGGAAACATTAAATATTCCGCGATGAGCTGGTATGAATCGTGTTTAGGCAATGATTGATGGCTGTGTTTGATGTGGGGCTTGATATGTTAAGTGATTACCGAGTTTGAGAAAAACCGATGTTTTTGGCTTTTGTTTATCAATATATACTTATAATCTCGGTTTTTCATGAACCTTATTAGTTGTTGAACTAATGATTGAGTTGGTCTGTGAACGAAGTTTTAGCTTTAATTTATTTAAAGCATTTAAACTATTTAAAGTTATTGCAAAAGGCTCTGAGGCTTTCTCTAACCTCTGTATTACTTTAACCAACGGGGAACATAACGCCATAAACGATTGCAAATTGTATTGGTACTGTCTACTGTAGCTATATCGATTGACATCAGAAAACTAGATAACGAAATTGAACACTATGGTTTTTACTATGTATGCGATTGTCGCGTTTCAGAACGAGCAACTATATAAAGTAACAAAATTGATTTTACTGGCTAACGTTCCAGAAATTGATAGCAAATACAGTACATGAAACATGCAATTATAAGAAGATACTAACATAAATATATTGTTTAACCGTGTACGGCTGTTGCTATTCTGACGCGGTATTTCTAGTTATGTTTGTTTATCACTCATTGACTCCTGGATTTTTCTATCTTAGATTACTGTACAGCTAGTCAAAAGCCACGTACTCTGGTAGATTGCTTATCGTATAGGGCGTAACTTCTATAAGTAATTGGCTTAGATCGAAGTGAAGAATATAGTATGTATTTGGTCTTTCGAACCGTTTTTCATTTCGCTTTTTATGCATATTCCAATATGTTACGTGTGAATATGCTTTAATATTTAAACGTTCAATTAATTCCAATATATAATTTAGAATATATTTTCTGTAAATTTAATCACGCTAGCAATATTTAATTATTACAATGTTGTATTCAATTAAAATGTTTGTAATAAATCGCTTTTGGGTTTAAATTTGAATACGTACATATACTAGCAATATTCTGACATTATTTCCGTTTATAACGATGTATTAAATAAACTTTTTAACTTAAGGGCAATTATAATTTGTAGCCAATATCAGCCACCGTAAAAAATGGGGAAAAACTATGTTAACGCGCTTAAAGTCACCAGCCTATTTATAATATTTTAGAACTAATTTGATTGAGAAGGGGTCTTCATCAATGGGCAGTCACTCTAGTCGCCAATCCACTTACAATCATGTGATCACTTTTCTTGCCCAAGATGCCTGTCTACTTACGAAGAAAATTAAAGAGCCTGAAGTCTCTTTGTAATACACATATAAAATTTGGCTAGCGCGTTTGCTGTGCCCGCGTATAAAGCAACACTCAACTTGTGTGATTAAGTCCTAAAGTTGATCATAAGGAACCTTTGCTAACTTAGCCGTGTTCGCCACAAAGTACGCAAATACGTAGTAAAGTTTCTGGAGGTCGGTGAACTAGTTGAGGAGTAATCGTTGCTCTGGAAGTTCTAGAAGTTTATACCTGAGAAGGATATTTCGAGGTAAGTAAGCTGCACGAAAAAAAAAGTTTTTTTTTTAAATCATAGTTTTATACCTTTTTCTTTGCATAAATGAAAACAAAAAATATATTATGTTGATTTGCAGGATATATTTTATGTCCGCTCGGATAGCAACCACCGTGCACAATGTGTTAAAACTCGCCATAGTGGCCCACGTATTTGTGTCGCGCTCCGTGATCAGTCTGTATACGAGTATATCCGGTTCCAAAGGGGCGACACAATTGTTTCGATCGTCGAGGGGTCATCTTTCGTCAGTCGACATTCTATTAAACCCCATCCCACTTACCATCAGGTGTAATGGGGTCATATTGCCCAGTAAGTATATAAAAATAAACACCCAGTTACAATGATTCTATAAATTTGATGTACTACTCAGTCAGATGTCGTAACTCGTAAGTAATAAAGCTTTGTGAGGTAATTTTTATACAATTGAATAACAAAACGATCGAAAGCAGTTCACCTATAGTAAGGGAAACTACTACCTGTAGTAAGTCACTCTAACTTTAATTTATAAAGTACTATGTGGTGTTTCACTGCCTTGGTCACCTTATCCTAATTATTCTTCAGGTTATTATATATTAGAATCCAAACCTCAATCATAAACACCTATCACACGTAGACTAACGCCCTTTTCTCTGGTGGGGTAGAAATTCCAGACCCCAGGCTGGATACTGAATAGTAAAACCAAATATCACTGGGGCAGGGCATCGGGCGAGCATCTAACCAAACACCTCAGTACTGCAGTTGTACCGTACAACTACGTCACCAAGGCAGTAAACACCAATCACTTACATATAAACCCAAAATTTAAATATTAGAAGACCAGGTAACCGGTGAAACTAATTTCCTTAAGTAGCAAAACTTACTACCAGATATTTCGATCCCTTTCCATGATCTAGCAACAACTAAGTTTAACTAACTAACGTTTATCCGCCAAAGGGTTAATAATTTCAGTTTAATTGTTATTAAGGTAGTGCGTAAAGCAATCATACGAGTAGCTGAACATCAAGTTAATATTTGAATAGACCATGAGATTTAACTTGACATGGTAGTATTTGCGTACTCCGATGTTCGTAATGTACACATTCTTTTGCTTGCGTCTTTAAATTGTTTGAAAGTGATTTGTATGGCATTTGATATTTACTTTGAAATTATGTTAAAGGATTGTATTGATGTAAACAATAATTATCTATACAATACATTTGCTAGCAATCATTATATACTACCAGATAAGATAAAAATGGCCCAAAAAGCTATTCAAATCAATTTTCATAACGATAGTAATGAAAATTGGTTTTATAATTCCCTTAATTTGCGCGGTTAGGGTCGCCGTTTTAACCTAGAAACAACCCCCTTCAAATGTACCAAATACATGATTCGTAAGTCGATGTCGTTTAATGTTGATGCTTGTGATTGGTTGAGAGACCAATGCGTCAGTCACGTGTTGGTTTCTCAACCAATCCCAATAAAACGATATGAGTCTTGTAGTGTTTTTTGTCATATTCTAAGCACAGGTTTTAAATGCTGATGGAACAACTTCTATTGTAATATTTTTATACTACCTGCTGTCAGCTCAAAGCTTGCCATGCCAAATTATGCCTTAAGAATCTTATTTCGTACGTCAACCAAGAAATTTTAATTAAAGCGAAATATACCTCAAACATGTATCTAAATCAATTCCACGGTTTTAATAACGTACACAAATTTAATTAGAAGTACGCATCGAGTCACGTATTAATCGTAATTATTGGAATTTCAATACACAAGTTATTAATGAGGAGCTCTAATTGATGAAAATACGGTAGATCTATAATTTGGTTTGAATCTTAAGATTCATGTTAATAGGAATATGACGTCACTCATGTTGCGTATCGTAGACTTGTAGAAAGCAACGATAAGTTTTAGTATGTTGTTAGTATTTTTTTTGTGAGGGTATTTGTGGCACTGAGCATTTGACAGACCGCGGCCGTTGGTCACAGTTTACGTAGTATATTACTTACTCTATGGTTGGTCATTGACAATCGTACCAGTCGGTTGGTTGGTGAAATCTTTCTAAAAGTATTAGTGTAGTTGGTTCTTTTTATTTTGATCAAAATCGGATCAGTTCCTAACAATATTATTTATTATTGGGCTAATATGGCTGAAGCTCATTCAGCTTGGGTGGTTTATAAATTTTTGATTCGAGCACCGAAAAGTGAACCCAGTGGCTCCCTGATAGTGTCGACTACCATGAAATCTTCACCAGTCGGCACAATTATTAGCCTATTTACCGTTGTGTTGGGTACCTAAAACCAAACAGATAGCCTTAGACGAAAACTGTAATTTATCCGACTTTATATTAACCAACAGACAAAGAAAAAGAGATCATAAGATCATATACCTTACCGAGCCTAACACTAAAAATTTAGTAAAAAAAGATAATCGGATTGTAAAAGATACTAGACCTTGACGAGCTGGAATAACACAAAAACAGAAATTACACAAAATAAACCTGTGCTAAAGGGTTGCAAACCACTGAGAGTTAACGTTGACCGCAGAAACTTTCTCCTTTGGGCCGTTCAGGAGTAATTTAGCGAAGCCACACTGATTTGGACTGCGTTTAACGCTTGTGCCCATTTCATTATTGATTTATAATATAATTCTGTAGCAGTGAAATTGTTTCGTTCGTTTTATTATGTGGTCATGACCTCATGTTGAGATATTGGTTCTGTGTTGTAGACAGAGCTTTTCATATAACTGTTATAGATGATACAATATTCCTTGTAAATTTCTAAACGAGAGGAGTCATTTATTGTCTGTCCATAAATATGAGTAATACCATCCAGAATTATGTATTTCGAAGGTTTGCATGTAGACTTTGTATTGGCTTCGTCGCCCTAAGACATCCTTCTTGTGTCATGACATTAATTGCGCTGGCTACAATATCATTCAAACCGGCTACAAATGTATGCTGTTATTACACAGGACTTATTTTTAGGTTTGAAGAAGCTGATCTCTGGAACCACTGGACCGATTTTAAACATTCTCTCACTTTAAAAAAGCTTGCTTAAGCTGCCTTACTATTGAGTGTTATAGGCTACTTCCTATCCTGGAAAATTATAAAGCCAGACATTCATCTCAAAACCCTTTTCACGAGGGCGGACCCGCGGTCAAAAATAGTCATCCAGTAAAGAAAAATATTCAGGAAAAAGCATTATGGTTACCAAAAGAAAAAAAAACTGATATGGTAGCTCAAGGTCCATTTTCATACATTTTGTTTCGGCTTTAATCTGGGTAACTAAACAAGTATTGGCAAGTAAAGAATTTAAATTCACGTCTAGTTAGTGATTAGTTCTCGCAGTTGAAGAAAAACGTAAAAATAATTAATAATCATGGATATTTCGGCCTTTAAAATTTAATATGACGAAATTTTAAAGGCAGAAATATCCATGATTATTAATTATTTTTACATTTTTCTCAACTGCGAGAACTAATCACTAACTAGACGTGAATTTAAATTCTTTACTTGCCAATACTTGTTTAGTTACCCAGATTAAAGCCGAAACAAAATGTATGAAAATGGACCTTGAGCTACCACCTTAATTCATAAACAAACGTAGATATTATTAGGACATAAGCGCTTTGTATACATTATTCTTATAAGGAGCTGGTGCGTAGGCCGACTCGTGTCGCCAAAGCATTTCTCATGAATGAATCAAGGAACCAGGTCACGGTGATAACTGAACGTCTTTCTTTTGTCTCGTTTAGGGAGCGCACATCTTATTAAGAATGAGCGATTGTTATCCTTCTTTTTGATATAGTGTCGAAGCCAATTTTAAGGCAAACCATCCTATTCGAGAATCGGTATTTTTAGATTACATGTTAAATTTGAACAATAAGGGACAACGTTAAAATTTAACTATTTTTGAATGAAAGATGCACCTCTTCAACGTGTCTGAGAAGGCAAGACAAAACATTGTTTAACGTATAAGCGATTGTTTAGATTAAGCTATGAAGTACAATCATGCTGAGAAGAGAGTTAATATTGCATCAAATTTTATAGAGATATAATATGTGTATTTGGTACAAATATTTAAATTAATAATATAATAGCTCTATATTATATACTGTCCCACTGCTTTGCAAGGGCCTCCTTTACTACTGGGAGGGATTAGGCCTTAGTCCACCACGCTAGTCTAGACCTCACATATCCTTCACATACCCTCAAACTCCTTATAGAGTTCTAAGTTATGCAGGTTTTACCACAATGTTTCCTTCACCGTTAAAACAAACGATAATTCATAAAGAATACACACATGATTTTAGAAAAGTCAGAGGTGTGTGCTTTTGGGTTTTAAACCTGCGGACATTCGTCTTGGCAGTATGTTCCGCAACGAGGCTATCGCCGCTTAAATATTTTATATTCAATAATTCGCTAATTCCACGTTAACAAATCCTGTGCCTCATCATCGAGAATCGAGATGAATTTTGCAAATTCAGAGCTTACGATGCGTTTACTGCTTGTATTTGTCGATTCTTTATATATTCATCATATTGATGAGTATTCAAATGCATATTGTAGTGATGTTTATTTCATGCTTTAAGGAAAATGTGTAGGAGATTGATACAACACTTTGATGCCATGGCATGTATTTATGGTAATATATTCGTTATATTTATGTATAAAAAATATTTAGGATTTCTTGGCAAGGTTTTTAAATGAGTTTGCTGTATTCAGCTTGATTGTTGCGTGAATAGACCGGATCATTAATCATCAAACATCAAAAGCAATTTTAACACTTATTACTTTTCTTGAAATATTTATATGGCATCAACTAAATATATACAGTTACAGGTTTTGGCGTCTTCTTTTAAGTATAGCAATACTTGTATTAGGACACAGTGCTCTTCTATATCTATTATAAACTATTTAATAAAATCATTAGAATCGCAAAAAAAATTCAAGGCAGAAATCCAATACGCTGGACCGATCAGGTCCGCACCACCCTCATCGATGTGGCTGAAGCAGTTCCTGTGGCCAAAAACCGAACCACATGGCACAACATCGTGCGCGAAGGACTGTTTCCCTGATGACTCGATGATGAGATGACGACCCCCAGCATTGGAGAATCGATGCAAGGAGGACGAGGAGGAATTAAAATCTAGGCAGCTCCATATAGGATTAAAAGGAGTCAAGGACACAGGTCCTTGACTCCTTTTAAGTAGCAAGTAAGAACCAACGCCCATACAAAAAGGACAGCCTTTTTGTATGGGCGTTGGTTCTTACTTGCTACTTACTAGTTATTACTTCACACACTGCTTTTGCTAGATGGTTGACTGTTAACATACTTTCTGCTGTAAAGAATATACCTTTAAAATTGACCAATGGTATTTCGAGATCTGACGTCCTTTGAGTTAAAAATTCAATAACTCAAACCTTTTCACATGGTAATGGTCAGGTGCTTTGTACTAACATTCACTAGAGGGCTGGGTCCATTTTCTATCTGTTTGTTGTTTATGGTTTTCTGCTTTGATATTATAGTTACTTTGACTTTGTGTTGTAGAGGGTTGTATGATGGTGGTTAAGTATTTTTATACCACCGTTTTCAATAAAAAAATATATCGCTTTTTTGATCTATCTCGAAATTGGATCAAGCAAAAAAAAGATTTTTTGGCAAGCTTATAAATGATTTATTTTGATAGGTTTATTATTTAATTCACTGGAAAAACATTTTATACGTTTAGCGGTCTTATTGGGCGGACGAAAAGCATCAATAAATAGTGTTTACCTATCTAAATTTATATAGAGTATGTACAATGTACATTCCTCGTGCCAGACACTAATGCCGGCATTACAAAACAATAATATGTATGCTCAGGTGTCATTAGTTTCCAAGGACAACTAAGTAGCTGGCTACTGCAAATTACCCTTTTAAACATTTTCTGAGGAATGATATTTGTCAACGTCGAGGATATATTGCATAAAACCGTCGAATCGTAAGTAAATATTTGCTCTTGATAAAAACTTTTTATTCACACCTCTCGCTATTTACGTAGGAAAATATTTTTAAAACTAATTGTTTCTAAATTCGAAAATTCAAACACTACTTATCTACACGATTATTGATTAATGCTCTAAGAACTTTGGTATAAAGAATTACTGCTCAGATAGTGGAGTGCGTGGGTGTCCCGGTTTGTACGTGAGAATCTCGGGATCGCGGGATTAATAGCATAGCGATATGCTTTATTTTCTCGCCCACGCAGCACTCTGGATAAAGCTAAAATGTTCACTGGCGATCTATCTTCCATTAACAGGATTGCGTATTCATGTTCTGTGAGTTTCCTTTTGCGTTTAAAGTTTTGTGTTTAATACATAAAGTAGTGTAGATGTCTATAAACACCTAGGTATCATTAAAACTATGTTCCGATATGTTGAGGTTTCCTTACTGGGCTTCAATGAGAAATATAAGATTTATATTCATTTTTGAAATGTATTATTATAAAGTTTACCGGAAAATCTAAATAGGTTTTTACTTATGAATTTGTTGTGTGTAATTATTATCGCCGCTACATGAATCACATACAAAAATTATTTCACTTAATCCTGGGCTCTCTTGGCTTGCCGGCAAGCCAAGACAGCTACATTACATTTGCGTGTGTCACGGGATTATAACCTTATATACTACATAATAAGGTTATTTTTCCGTGGCACGCGTAATGTCATGTAGCTGTCAATGTTTGACATTCAAGATACGTCACGGGTTAAATCAAGCTATAATTTTAAGTTGATTATATTTTTTTGTAGGGAATTAAAACATAGCAACGAACTTTAATGGTCTGTAAAATAACGTAGGGCCGTGTAAGATGTTAAAATGTTCTAGTCCATTGATTCTCCGGGCTGTCAAAAATGGACTATATTTTATGCATATTAAGGTGAACCTCTAAGGATTATTTGTGTCCATTCCCCCCGAGGCAATTCTTATGTCACATAGTTATAATGTTAACATGGTTGTAACTACACATTGAGGCCTATAAGATCTCGCTGCCTTCTTCTCTTCGCCCATCCTAAGAGGGTTCCTATTCTTCCTCCAATTCCTTTTCAACTGTTATTCGGACTCCTGTAGTCGCTCGAGGGATTCCAGTATCCCGATCGTATGTTTTCCCCAGTATACACAGCAAGGAAACCTACTCTAAAAAAATGCAGTTTCTTTACAGTTCAAAAAATGGGCTAGGCTGAATACGTGTTAAGAAGAAAGCTACATATCGAGGGATCGACGATCGATGCTAACTTTCATACATATTGAATATCAACACTTTTTTCGTGTTTTTTTAACCTAGTTAAAATTTTTCGAATTAAATGTCGTTTAAGTCAATTATTTATTTATTCATCATCATATCAGCCACAGGAAGTCCACTGCTGAACATAGGCCTCCCCCAAGGATCTCCACGTCGTTAATTTATTTATTAACACTTTATATTCAGAGAAGTATATAGACGGACGTAATGCCAGAGGCATTTTCTACCAGTCGACCTTAAGGTGATAACAAAGTAGATGCATCTGTGAATGGTGAAATAAATGTGCAATTAGCCTTTCACTCGTCGATGTATAAAAATATAAGAACAATTTGTGAATGGTGTGAGCCTTTTATCGATCTTTTGAAATATTGGTAACATTTCCATATCGTATAAATTTATGCGGGTTTCGGTGTTTGATCCGTAAGTAGCAAGTTTAACGTACCTTGAGTTATATTTTTGAGACCAATTTTTGCTATTATATATAACAGAAATAGTGATGGAAAGCAAGAGTAGAGGTATAATATTATTGACATTTAACATGTATAATCTGACCAGACAAATAAAACACCTGCTTTAGAGGCGCAGCTTTAATTTTTTCGTTTTAAAGTTAATGTCGTCAATACAAGAAATTAGTTTCATATTTTACAAAATGGTGAAGTTCTTTTCTTTCCTGGTCCAGTTAAAATAATTTATTATCTGGCATCCAAAGACCATCAAACTGAACTCGTGGTAATGCAGTCAATTTACTTTGAATGTTTTTACCGTCTCCAATATGGAGTCACAATATCTTTAAATTTATTGGAGAACATAATTTTAATAAGTGAAATAACCATCGAGATCAATGCGTCGCAGATTTGAATCCGAACCTATTTAAAACTCTACCTCAATTCGTAAGTAAACTAAAGCAAGTCTGCCACTTTAAAATTCTGTTTGGGGTTGGGCTAATTTCGGCAACCCTGCCGTTCCTAACTTCTTGATTGAAGAATTCCGGTATCCGAATTATTTAAGCGCTAAGTTGGAAGCGTTACCTGAATAGGACAATATTTATTTATTTATTTATTGGCCACTAAGTATTGTAGTAACTTTATCTGTATAGTCCTAATACAGTAAGTGTTCCTCTAGTTATACTAATTAATATTTACTCTATGTATTATAATATACTTCTACATATTATGCTATTATACATATAAAATTAGAGAATTTGTTTTTTTTTTAACTCGCTTATCTCAGGAACTACAGGTTCGAATTGAAAAAAATATTTGAATGTAAGATAGCCCATTCATCGAGGAAGACTATAGGCTATATAACATCACGCTACGACCAATAGGAGCGGAGCTTCAATGAAAAATGTTGCAAAAACAGGGGAAATATATTTCTTAGAGTTTCCGTTGCCTGCGCTGCATAAACGATTAAAGTTACGTAACAAACATATATTATGACGGAATTGTTCGTATTATAGTATGTGACATATTCGTTTTCCGTACATACGATAATTTTATTTTAGTTCACTTTTAGTATTGTAGTTATGTCAATAGATGGCGCTAGGACAAAAGTAGATCGCGCTATGGTTTACATTACGCCACATGTATAAGTTCGTATACTTGCTTAGAACAAAATGGCGAAAAGTGATATTGGAAAGCCCGATATTTGCGATAGGCTTTTATTTTTGATAGTACTTCGCATGCATTGCATGTTAGAAGTGCTTTGTTTGAACGTAAAACGTATTATTGGTGACTACTGATTAAAAAAATGATATATCGCACACGTGTAGGACTGAGGAAAGAAAGAGACTGAGAGATTATTGATTTCTGATTGAACAAAAAAAAATGTTTATGATATGGAACGACGTAGAAAGCAAATGGGTTGGGGGATTCACTTGTAAAATTGCGTACCAGGCATTACGAATACATACACCTAGATAACAGCGTCAAAAACCTGGGTTCTAAAATATACTTCCAAGTAATTATCACTACATAGGAAATTGAACCATGTTGCGATATATTTAAGGAATACAATCACGTTAACGAATAAATTACCTTTGGCTTAGGTAGCCGAAATAGTTGAGTATTTTCTTTCTGCAATCACATCCCTAGAATGCTGTAATCTCATACAGTATGTATAGATGTTTGGATGTTCGTTTATTGTTAGAAGCAAATGCTGTTATAATCGAATAGATTTTGATATTTCCCTTATAAATTAATAAATAGATGTCCCATTTGCGACACACGTAGTTTTCTTAAGGTGTGTTATTTCATTTTAGTCATAGTTCGACGTCCACGTTTAGCTTTTTAATTTTATCAATAGATGGCGCTACGACAAAACTAGATCGCGCTGTGGTTTACACAATGCAACATTATTATGAATACAATGACTGTCTATTCTAATTAAGAAATTGTGTTCCGGTAAATTCTAAAGTCGTAATTTTTATTATAGTACTTCGCATGCTATGAGTGTATGAAGTGACTTATCTGCTTTCGAAACAAATTAGGCTCCGCAACCTTTGAATTAATGCCTAATTAATTCAACGAATAGAGAGTGTACTTGTGTATTGTGCACAAACTTTGTACACTAAAATATTACCCGCGTACCTGGCTGATCTCCGTTGAGATTGGCTGCTGTGCCCGAAATTCGGCAAGGGATCACTCACTCATATGGATAAGATAAGGAGCATTATTGCGTTACAAATAAAGAGTATTTTCAATACTTGGATACTTGCATAGAAATTTGTACATTGGCTACGTTAAAATAAGAATCATAATTGCATTTGCGCCTCAACGTAATTTCTGTAAGATATTTATTTTATTTAAAATATTTGATTAAAAGAATTAAAAACATTAAATTTACCCAAGTCGTTTGTTATGTGATTTGACGTCACAAGTTACTAAGCAACTATTCCTTTTTAATAGCGATTATAGATGGCACCACAACAAAAGTAGATCCCGCTATGGTTTACACGATGCCACATATATATAAGTAACTATGTACGATTGTAACGTCGGCATTATAGACTACATTAATCCTGGATTAACTATACGCTACTATTTTTCGTAGTACTTCGCATGCGATGTGTGTTGAAGTGCTTTATGAATATAGTAAACAAAACTGGTATACTAGGCAGCAGGGCCAGGCTGTTTGTATTTCTAACTGAAAGTGTGATGGTGTCGCTGCAACAAATTCTTTAAATGAAATAGTGGAGATTTTAGGGCACATAAATTTTTCTTGATATTTATTTGGTTAGAAACTTGTAATTTTTAATTAGTGTTGGGTAGGACATAGTATGAAAAAGAGTTTGTAAGAGTAGCCTCTTTTTAGCATTGAGCCGGTACAATGTGTTACTTCAAATGTGGTGAGGCGTAGTGAGGCTCGGCAGTTCAATGCGCGTCTTACAGTATGTTGTAATGTTAACACTCAAAATATTTCCTCTCGCTCGCGACTCGAAACGCATTAATGTAATGTTCATTGTAAAATAACGTCCTATTGTAATTTGTAGCATGCGTTTCTCTACCACACTGTCTTCGTCCTATAGATTACCAATGACGGAGGATGAGTAACGCGACTGCCGCGACATAAAGTAGTACTATATATAATTTTGAGCCACTCTTACATTTTGACGTCATGTACCGGACAAATGTACCGCCTCTTGTATGTCCTACTCAACATTATTTTTAATTTTACATTTACAGTTCGAGGAACTTATTGGAAAGTATGTTGTTTCACTTGGTAACACAAAATCAAAATGACCCCGTATAATAATAATAATAATATCAGCCCTATATTTATACTGTCCCATTGCTGGGCACGGACGTTCTCTGCTATCGAGAGCAATTAGGCCTTAGTCCACCAAGTTGCCCTAGTGTGGATTAGCAGACTTAAATATTTTAAATAACTTTATCACACCTTTAACATTCTTGGAGAACTTCTCAGGTATACAGGTTTCTTCACGATGTTTACATTCACCGTTAAAGCAAGCGATGATTAAAAAAGTATACCTAAATCTTTAGAAAACACAGAGGTTCGTGCGTTTAGGTTTTGAACCTACGGACATTTGTCTCTTATTGTGTTTTACTGCCAACTAGGCTATCTTCATTTCACGTACACATATAATACAACCCTTATTAACAGAATGTTTTTCGTTTACTTCAACAAAAATATTTGGCCTCTTTCCAGGCCTGAATACAAACTTAAGTTTGCTTCTCAAAATGGCATTTTTGTGAACCTTTTGTACGAAGAGTTCTTTTACAAACCGATTTAGCGTACAGAAAGTTTTAAACTTTGATATTGCCGATACGTGAGTAAGTTTCCGCAGACAAGGATGGAAAATAAATCTCTATGTGTTCTTTGGTTATGAATAAAATATATTGTATGGCGTTTATTGCAGGGCCGTAGTTAGACTTGAATTTAAGGTAGGGCAGCTGGCTACATCTAGGGCGGAAGTCAAAATGTTACTAGATCTGATCTGGTCAATGGATTTTTGGCTTAATTTACTTACGAACGTGAATAAGTCAGATTAATACTTACGTAATTGTTAGGGTAATATACAAATTGTAACAAAATTCTTTTAAATCTCGAAAGGGGGTTATTCCACCCATCAATACGAATAACTCTTACTATGGGACCAGCTTCCAAATCGTAAAATAAAAAACTCGCTGCTCGATATATTTTGATTGAGTAGTTATATATAATTTAGGTGATTATTAAGGTAGGGCGTTAGTATTTTAAGGTAGGGAATTGCCCCACAATGCCTCCCCCTAGCTACGGCCCTGGTTTATTCTTATGGGTGTTTGTTAGAAATAATTTCTTTTATTATCAACTAGTTTTACCCGTGGTTTCTTCCGGATGGAAATCAGTTTCTCACAAAAAATTTCCCGCGTAGATCCCGACCCATGAGATTTTTTACAACCATACCATCTCTTCAACAGTAATCGTTATATTTCAGTCAGTTTACATAAAACCGTAATGTACTATTAACTTAAACCTTCCTCAAGAATTGCACTATCTTTTAGTAAACCGTACAAAAATCCGTTCAGTAAATTTTGAGAAAATCGATCACATACAGACACAGTTTTTGGAGACTTTGTTTTATAATATGTATAGATTATGAGATCGGGTTTTTGCCGTCATATATTTATCGATTGGCCTACTTTATTGATTGTATGTATAATATATATTCCAGGACAAGTTTACTATGTAAATCTCTGTCCGGCCCCTCACATCTGGATCATGGTCAGCATTAGGGATTGCATCTGAACTGGTAGCAATTTCCACTCTTGTTACCTAGGTCACCCGGCATTGCATTTTATCAGTTTCTTATAATATTAAGTTATCTTTGTGTGCGATAATGCGCTGTTTTCTAAAGACATGTGCAATATAGGTGCAGTCTACAAATAACTAAAATATCCTTGACTTAAATGATTATGTATTAAGATTTAATACTATTTTTGTGCTTGAAAGGAAGCGTCATGGTAAAACGTTCACCGGAGGGTTCCTGTATTCAAGATGCCGTGGACGCGTGCCCTATACTTACCCGGCCTCCTTGTTCCTTTGCCCGACGTTGAGTCCTTTGTAGCTTAATGATAATTAATCTCTTGTAATCTGTAGTGGGAGCCTGTGTACCATATAATTGTAAGTGACTGCCTTTTGTTGTAATTTTGGTTTAAACAAAATGTCTTTCTGTAGATTTTTTTTTATTGCAAAGCTTGAAGTCTCATCTAATTTTGAATAATAAAAACGTTTCATGGAAAAATATAAAGAAAATTCTTTGTTTAAATGGAAATATAACATACAGATAAAAAAAATATATCAATATGTTTTTGAATTACAACTCAAAAAAAATTACTTAAATGGTGGGCCTAGTTATGAACCGGGCTTTCTTCAGTTATACTAACTTAATAATAAATTCTAAATAGGTTATTTTATATTTTAGTATAGAAGCATCTCTCGAAAATTTAAAGACGTACGTAGATCTAATCGTCTATAATATAAAGCTTTCTATAAATTATTTATTATTTTTCCACTGTTCAAACTACGCGGCAACTAACGATCTTAAATACAAGAACTTAATTGAAAATCACCTAAAATGGAACAAAGAACATTGCTAGAATACAGGCGATGCAAACCTTATTTGACAGACTTACTTTTCCATATATATTATAATTCTCTTTGGACTTACTTTTGAGAGAGCATCTCGTACAAGGTGACATTAGAATAGATATTTGTGTAGTTTGCCAATGAGGCGATGATCATTATAACATCATTTTATTGTTGTTTTTTTCTTTGTCATTATATTACTAACATACTTTACTACTTACCATATCAACTCTGATAGCATGAATATAAACCTAATTGGTTTCTCGATGCTATCAACTAACAATAACATTGTAATTTTATTAAGCATTTTAAATAAATAAATAAATTGACAACAAAACGAGAGGATCAGTTCAGAATTTTGCATTTGATTAAAAAAAAATAGATCTCAATAAGACGTCAATTCATACAATCTAAGATCAACGCACGCTGTGACGATTTATAATGTGCATTTAACTTTCAACTATTTTGTAGAGATCACGGTAAAATAGCTTTGAACCTGACATTAAGTGATGTTAAGACAATAACATGACGTTAAATAGTTATTATAATTATATACCCAAGTAATTGTGAACTAACCACTGCATGTCCAATAAATAAATCAAGCATCAATAAAGATCGTGGATTGAACTGATGCACGACTGACAGTGTGAAGTCACCTTTCTCTTTTTGTAACATCAAGAATTCGAACAAATTGGGTCTGTAATATGCAAATGCAATACCGTAATACTGCGTCTAGTCTTTGTAATTAAGTAAGGTGCACCGTCCACTCTGCTTGCATTTACACTCTCACAAAGGGTTTGGAAACAGCTCTTTGTTATAGTTAGGTTTCTTTTAATACGTGCACGGAATAGTGACTCCTTTGCACCTGATGGTAAGTGGAATGAGGTAGAATAGAATGTTGACTGACGAGAGATGATTACCCCTCGATAGTTGAAATAATTATGCCGGCCAGTTGTAACCGAATACACAGGCTGATCCCGGAACGCGACGCCCTTACGTGGGCCACTATGGCGGGTTTTAACACGTTGTCTGGTGGTCGCTATTCGGGCGGATATAAAATATATCCTAACACCATCAATACCGCCCTGGGCCAGCGTAGTGAACTTAGGCTCAAAGCCTCTCAGTAACGTAAGAAGCCTGTGCCCAGTAGTGTGACAGCATACTACATGGCTGGTTTTATAATTGCTATAAACTAGCGATAATAAAACCAGCCATTAATAATAAACTAGTGCCCGCAACTAGGTTTGGAAATTATCATTTAAATGTTTGTGACTTTTCTATGCGCTGCTGATTTTGAAACTATGATAAAAATAAATAACAGTAATTACTAAATTAAAATAATATTCTGGATTGTATTCATCGTAAACATAACATAATATTACTTTGCTTAAAGTAAGAGCCTCCAACCTTCGGTCTATAAAATTTGAGTTAGCCGAATGATATCAGACTTAAGTTGTCCCGTGCTGGCTAGGGTCTCCTTATTTAATGAAAGGGGTTTGACCTTTTGTCCAAGGATTTGTAGACAGTATATACTTCCAAATTTCCAATGAAATATGTACTACGATGACTTCGCAATGTTTTCATTCAAACGTAACGAATTAAAATTTTCATTATACATGCGTTTTCATAGCTGTTAAATAAATGAGGTACGAGTAATAATTAAATTAATTGTAGTATTAAGTGTTATATTTGTATGTTTACTTTTAGTGCGTATATCGTGGCAATATCTCTAATCTTACTAACCTATTTCGTTCATGTGGAAATAGCGTGTAAGAAATTGTTGCACTTAGGTATAAGTTATATTGATTGTTTCCGTTTGAAATTTGTATTGGTGTAAACAATTGTTGGCTAATCAAATAAATAAATAAAATAAAAAAAATAAAAAAATATTATAAATGCGTAAGTTTGTGAAAATGTTTGGATGTTTGGTAAAAGTAAACGTAGAAACAACTGAAGGAAATAATGAAATGTGTCACACGGATAGATCGTGTACCTACTGTTTAAACATAAGGAATACTTTTATCGTGGGAAATAATAGAATTTCTTAGTCAGATTTTTGCAATAGGTGGCGCTGGGCCGTGGTGTTTTACAGACTTTTGTGGCGGGAAACATTTTCTACGTGAACGTAGCCGGGAGCCACTCCTTGTATATAAAACACTTCCAACTGTAAGTAAGTTATAAAAAATTAAATAAAATACTTTATTTATCACGTAGGCGAACAAAGTTTCACTTATGATACGTCAAAACAATGTATAAGAATTATCATTTCTAAAAATACTATTAAAATCACTTATATACTTAAGCATAAAATTTATAAGGAATACAAAGCAAACCAAAGTAGCCAGCTCGGGCTGGTATGGGGAAATAAAAAGGATAATGCGATGCGAATCTCACCGGCGAGGATATGAGCCCTAGCCTCGTTAACCTACCAGTTTCACTAGCTACCTAAGTGTTGAATCCCCGCAGAAGAAAGGCACAAAGAAATTCCGGTTAAAAACAAAATTGACATAGATATCTCTTCTGACATATTTGCGTACTCTGGACCGCTAATATTAACTCCGGTCAGACGTTATATGATGACTAAGCGGAACAGTTTGCAGGAATGCGTTCCTTCCCGCCTCATTTGAGAAGGTAGATGGCTGTAATTTTTTTCGTCCCAAGAATTCGCCAAATTAACTCCCTTAAGCATACGAATGTTTCCGAAACGTATAGCACATTATGTGGAAAACATAATAAGTCTCTATCAGCTGATGTAGCTGGCAGTGTTGCCACCTCTTTTTTGCCGAATCTTCATCAAATGACTGTTTCAAACCATTAGAAAGCATTAAAGTCTGATTAAATGGTAACATTCTAAATCGTGGTAGTTTATTTATTTGACGTATTCGGCGACCTCACACTACTTTAGCTAGTAATTTGCTGTTTTATGTCATAAAATCTAAATTTAAAATATCTGATATTCTTAGTAAAGGCCAGGTTAAAAGTACCCTGAACCGGCGGGAATTCATGAAAAGATTAATGAAGGTGGAGGAAGCGAGAGAAGCATGCCAGAATCGTGCAAAGTGGCAATCCATAGTCTATGCCTACTCCTACGGAATAGAGTCGTGATACTATGTACGTATGTGTGTAAACTTTTAATAGATTATCTATCTCTTAGTAACTATTGTAAAGAAAACCAATAACTAAAATCACCTGCCACTAAAACCGATCTTTCTCCGTTAAAAGAGTTTTAGTGGTAAATCCATTAAGCGAGCAACACTGGATGCCACTGCAGATGCAATAGATTTGAATTTACACAGCAGAGACGCAAATGGCAAACTTTGATATAAAATTCTATTTATTCTATCGTGTTGCACTTGTATTGAATATTTTTTACATTTATTAAATATTGTAATAAACGTAAATTTTTATGTTATGTGAAACCTTTATATTGCATATTTGTTTTTTACTTATACTTAGAGATAATG
The DNA here is from genome assembly GCF_014839805.1 of Manduca sexta. Taxonomy (NCBI): domain Eukaryota; kingdom Metazoa; phylum Arthropoda; class Insecta; order Lepidoptera; family Sphingidae; genus Manduca; species Manduca sexta. The sequence continues at coordinate 5,297,085 of NC_051121.1, read as the reverse complement.
TAATTTTTTTTTGTCAAACAAAACATGTCAATGAAATATTTTTATGGTAAAATGTAGTCAATAAATAATTTGTAATGGTGAAGTATCGAGTTCTATAATCCCCAGTTCAAGATCAAATAAGAATCTAATAATAATAAATTAATTTTACAGAGTAGAAATGTAATTTTTTTTGGGAGATATTTTCTGGTTGTAAATCGCCGTATCCGTGTGCTAAAACTGGAATTTGTCGTGATTAGCTAAGATGTTTTTATTATATATGTAGATACGTTGTCCGAGCTCAATATTGGCAAGACGAAAGCAAGGTAATTGCCCGACATTCACTTAGTCAAACTCCAACCACTGTCGCGGCTAGTCGGATTGCTAACTTTTTGTATTTTTATAAATAAAATGCCTTCCTGTATCTGTAGACGATGTACAAATTATACTCTAACTGTGAATGAAAAATAATGGGATATAAATTCGGCGAAATATAGGCGTTGTTTCGCTGCTTAACGTTTCACAACAAAGGCTTGAAGTTACATCATCACTAGGTTCATCGAAACCTTTACAAAATCTAATAAAAAGTTTGTCTAACTTGAAAGTATTTTAAAGTAATTTCAGTGTTCATCTCCATGCAAAACAGTAAACTCAATTATCGTATATACGATTTTAATGTCGTAAAAATAGCTTTCAAAGTAATGGAACCGTTGGAACATAAGTTTCCAGTAAACTTGAAAATGGATATACTGTCGAACAATCTAAGTTTTGCAATAAATCTATACAAAATATTCGTAGTGTGTTCTAGCGAAGGACACATTTTATTTATATATTTTATTACAACCTAAAGGACAAGATTTTAGTCTTAGATAAATATGAAAAGTGCAATAATTATCTTATTTTGCTTGGTAGGTTGGGTAGACAAAGGGACGGAATCGTGTTTTTATTAATCCATTCTTAGCACACACACTAGCTACTTCATTGATGCTTTACTCTATAAATCATGATGTATAGGATAAATCTTCGTGCTTTAATAGTACGCAGCATTGTAGTTAAGGCGAAGCTTATTTCCCAATATCGTCATGAATACCAACTTTTTCGATTTAAGTTTTGTTTCTCTTAATACGTTTTCGATAGAATTAGCTTTAGAAGGTAAAAAAAAAACTTTGTGTAGTGATAAAATTGTAGACACTTTTTCGGCACAAAGTTTGATAATATGGCGCAGAACTTTACAATAATTATTAAATGGGCGACAGATACGTTGAGATTGTCAAATATCCAGGTGGTTTTAGACCAGAAGATAAACCTATTTCTATTTCTATTTTCTAATGTGTGACAGAAGATAGCCCGGCTTGTAACATAGCCCACTATCCGTGTTTTTGTGTTGTAATACCAAAACATATTATTTTTTTTTAAATTAAGCCAACCACCAGTGGTTCCTTAGCCTTACGTGTAAAGCCCATGGTTCCTTTACTTTACATGTAAAGCACGGCATAACAAAGAGAATAAGCGAGATTAATAATTTTCGCAGTTTCGCTATAGCGAGGTTGTATTACAGTCACAAGAAACTGATTAGGTGTGACAGCTTACTTGTTACATTTTTTACGATCCAAGAATTAAAAAAAAATTGTTGCTATATGAGATGTAAGTGTGTCGTGTTCCGAGATAATCCTGCGTATATCCGGTTCCAACAAGCCGGCATAATTATTTATTTATTTTACACTTTCTACACATGGTATACAGGCGGACTTAATGCCGTGGGCATTCTAATTATGTCGACTGCCGAGGAGCATCTCTCATCAGTCGACAATCTATTGGACCCCACTTACCATCAGGTGTAGATACTGCCGTGCACATATAAGAAATAACGACCACCAAATTCCAAAGCCAAGCTGCTCCTTAACATCCGTGTACAGAGCATCAGTATGCGACGCGCACTCGGTCTGACGCGGACAATACCTGTCGATACACGTTTGTCCGTGACGCGTGTCAGTGCCGACCGTGTTTCTGTCACTGAGTCTAATCCCGCCCCATTGTGATGAGGTTTGATTTAATTTATCGTAATCTATATTATACAGGGCCATTTTGACATTGCGTTACTAAATGATACCACACTTGTCTATTGCTGATATTGTGCCATCTATAATAATAATAATATCAGCCCTGTATTATATACTTGCCCACTGCTGAGCTCGGGCCTCCTCTACTACTGAAAGGGATTTAGGCCTTAGTCCACCACGCTGGCCTAGTGCGGATTGGTAGACTTCACACACCTTCGAAAGTCCTATAGAGAACTTTTCAGATGTGCAGGTTTCCTCACGATGTTTTCCTTCACCGTTGATCGTCGATCGTGCCATCTATACTATTTAACTACTATACAGGGCCATTTAGAGATTGCGTTGCTAAATGAAACTATATACTCGTCTTCACCTTTGCTGATATTGTGCCAAAATCATCTATTAATAATGAATATTTTCACAAAAAATTCTGCTTTTAGTTTTTTTTACTTTTTTATCATTTATAGTTTAATGCGAATATGGTGTGTGTGTGAGTATTTTACTGACTGCAAATTCTCTTGGAGATTTTGTTCGAAACTTACTCTTTTTATTTTAGATCTACGGATCAAGTAACTTATTGTCCAGTGTTATTTCCAAGTAGATAAGTATGTGGTTTCATTTAATAACGTAATGTTAAAATGATCCTGTATAAAGCCGAAGAGTTTGTTTGATCGCGCTTATCTCAGCGACTACTGGCTCGATTGAAAAAATCTTTTAGTGTTGGATAGTTTATTGAGGAAGGTTATAGGGTATATTACATTAGGCTGTGACCAATAGGAGTGGAACATTAATGATAAATGTTGTTAGGGTATTTTTTCCTTTTGAGAGCTTTCGTTGCGTGCGCTGCGCAAACGATTAAAGTTATGCAATAAACAAACAAGTATGACGGAATTGTTCCTTTTAAAAAGTTCTAAAAAATATACTATTAAACAAAGTACCCTGCATTTGTCTGCCTGTCTGGATGCGATTAACTCAAAAACTACCCAAAGGATTTCGATGAAATTTGGTATGAAGATAGTTTCAAACCTTGTCAAGAACATAAGCTTTCTAACCTGAAAAAATGTATAGTGAGACTTATTACCCGGCAAAAATTTCACACGGGCGAAGTCGCGAGATAAACTAGTAATAAACAATTCTAAAGAGGTTATTTTAAGATATCAGCTAAAATTTGATTTTGACTCCTTTCAAATTGTAAGTATTTGTTCCTATATACCTATAACAAATAAAATTTATACAGATTTCGTAAATCAACGTAGTAAAATAAAGTGCTTACGAAATGTATATCGTATGATGTTCCACGTAACATTTAAATTTGCGTGTTTCCATATTACAAAAATATTTATTATTACTGCGTCTTCTATAGATTATTTTTACTAGACATAATAGTCGAACATCCCGAATTATTTTTTTACGCAAAACATAATACGCCTATCCCAAAGGATCGGTATTTATTGAACTTAAAAAAGGCTTTACTTAAACTAATACCATTTGCGAATATCTTATCTTATACCCTATCTTCCACCCTAAATAATCTCAAGCAGCAAAAAGATGTTCATAAAATCCATCGGAACATTCAATCCGATACGCATTTCACGGTTGGACCGTTGTCTCTACATTGGCGACTGACTTGTTATATACGTGTAGACGACTGATTTGTTACGAATTCATAGGGACTTGCGTCGTTAGAATTGCATGGAAGAAACCTATGTCGAAATTGAAAACAGGCGCAGTATAGGTGTCTTGTCCTTTGATTTTATCTAATGTGTCGTTTTTATATTTATAGTTAGAAATAATAATAATTCCAGTGCTGTATTATATACTTTAAACTCCTGGGCACAGGCTTCTTATTGCTACTGAGAGGCTTTAGTTCTAAGTTACCACGCTGACCCAGTGCAGGTTTTGATGGTGGTAGGATATATTTTATATCTGCCCGAATAGCGACCACCGTACACAAGGTGTAAAAACCCGTCACAGTAGCCCATGTAAGTGTGTCGCGTTCCGATATCAACCTGTGTACATCAGATTTCAACATGCCGGCACAACTGTGACGACTGCCAAGGGATAATCATTTCTCGCCACTCGACATTCTATTGGATCTCATTCCACTATCCATTAGGTGCAGCGGGGTCTCATGGCCGTGCCCGTTCCTATAAAAAAGGTATGCAAACTTCACATACTTTCGAATCGCTTTTGAACAGTTAAAAATTGTCACATCATAATATTAAAAACATAATTTTATACATGCTTTTAATTAGTTCAAGACGAAACTCGTCTAAATATTGAACGCGTGGATGCCAGCCTAATTGTAATCAATATGATCTTCATTTAATTGCCTGAATTACAATGACATCCGAATACAATGGACGCGAGCATTCATTTTCATTTAATATTAGTCGATATAAGTCAGTTGGGAAAGTAAGATAGGCGCATTGAGGCGAAAGTTAGTGCATGCGAAAGGGTATCAAGGCTTATTTGTCCTTAGGGGATATAAACTGGATTACAGCGGATTAGATTTTCATTGAATGGTCTTGGATTAGTTTGTAATATTGTCTTATTTTACACGAGTTTTTATGTATTATAGGACACTAGTTTTTCGCGCAGCTGCGTCTGTTTTAATATTTCGTGGGATAAAATAGCACTCAAATATGTTGTAGTTATTTGTGAAAGTATTTACGAAGTTTGATAAACACTCCCAGATATTTAGTTAAACTTTATATACAGTAGATGTATACAGATGGACCTTTGGGTGACGCAGAGATGAGATAATGTGAGTATATAAAACATAAATACAGATATACTTATATGCAATATATACTTAATATAAAAATATAATATATTTTAGATATTGGCGAGTTCAAACAAACTGTTAATCATTATACGGGTCATTTTGTCATCACGTTACTAATTGAAATCACACATTTATCTACTTGGAAATAACACTTTACCATAAGTTACTTGGGCTGTAGATGTAAAATAAGAAAGTGTAAGTTTCGAACAAAATAAATATTAAAAAGTAATTTTAATTTTACACGTCCTAATGCCACTACGAATTTAAGAGAATTCTTCGCAGCGGCTACATCATACTTTCAGTCAGAAATACACTCACGCACACGCCGTATTCGCACTAAACTACAAAATGATCCAAAATTTAGAAAACCAAAACCAGAATTTTTGGTGAAAATATTCGTTATTAATGAATAATTGGTACAACGTCAGCAAAGGTGAAGACGAGTATGTGGTTTCATTTAGTAACGCAATGTCAAAATGACCCTCTATAGGTTTCTGTGTTCACTCAACTCTAAGTTCTGAGTATGTAAGTACCCCTTTCATATCATTCAGCGGCTCAGTTTTATCACGTAGTTTACCTAAGATTAGATCAAAACTAGTAATCATAGTCTATGAGCGTACATACCGTCAACTTTCTTCATTAGAAGTGTTTCGATAAATGAGATAGAAATCCGCAAAGCTGGCTTCATTTGAGGTTTACGTGATCAGAATTATGTAGGACGGTTGGACTTATGAAATATAAGTTGACGCTACTTCCCTAGGTAAGCAGAGGCGTAACTATTAAAAGAAAGAAAAAATATATACTGTCGCAGAGGAACACATGATCATAAGTTCAATTGAAATATTAGTATATTAAATTTCGTTGAGTTATATCGCTAGTGGCGATAGCCTATTTGGGTGTGGAACGGACTGCCGAGACGAATGTACGCAGGTTCAAAACCCAATGGCGCGCATCTCTGTTTTTCAAAAAATTATGTAATTGTGAATTACCGCTTGCTTTAACGGTGAAGGAAATCATCGTGAAGAAATCCGTATACCTGAGTATCTCTACAGGAATTTTGAGTGTGTGTCAAGTCTACCAATCCGCACTTGGCCGAATTTCCCTCATTAGTAGAGGAAGTCAGTGTCCACCAACGAGACAATATATAATACAGGGCTGATATTATTATTACATTCCGTCTCATGATGGGAGTTGACTCCATTGCTTGCATAGGTCATTTGCCAACAAAATTTATATGTTATACTCTCAGCTATAAAACCTATTTTCTATATAGATGTATCTCAACCGGATATTAGGTCCGTGAATCCCGTCACGTAAAACGGAAATTGATAGTTAGAACTGGCCGTCTGTTAGTCTTTGTGTTGCTTTTGAGCTTCATTTGAACAGTATTCAACCTTTTTGTAAGGTACACGTGTGAAGTAGATTTTTGGGATTGCCTTTCATGACACTTGAATTTGACCTTTGATATAGAGCTGTCTGATTTAAAGAAACTGATAAGTGTGTAACTCGTGCAACCAAGGTTACGTACAAATTAGCTTATTTTTATGTTCATGCTCTTTATTTTAAAGGTTTTTTTTTTTACATTTTTACATATAATACAATAATTGTAGAGCCCATATCCCATATATCAATAACCTCGTGTGCGAAGTCTAAATATTTAGATATTTATTTTTCGACCTTAACAAGGTTATCGTCATGTGGAATTATTTTTAGTATTATTAAAATATATAATTACGGTTATATTTGTTGTTTTACATGTGCAGTAACACATTGCTTCTGGCCAAATTTAATTGTTCTAGACCAACAGGAGTTAACCATATAGGTATTAATTCCGTTGTGAAATCGTAAAATATGCGATACAAATGGTAATATCTTTTGATGGAGTAAACTTAAAAGGTTATTTTTTTCACAACTATAAGAGAAGGTATTTGATATAAACAACATGATAACATTACGCGTGCCAGAGAAGTAAGGTCTTGACAGCCGGAAATCCTTCTGAGGTACAGAAACTCTAAAAATAAATTTGTATTCATAATATTTGGGTTAGAATGGTTCTTATTACAGACCTATCTATTATGTAATTTTCTACAACAAAAACCTCACCATAACTTGGTATTTGTTGCTAAATACTTTAATATTATATTCATCTTTATTTTTCTTATATTTACGGGTTTGGAAAAGTGATCACACTGCACCTGATGGTAAGTGGAGTGGGATCCATTTGAATATCGACTGAGTCTGAGACTCTCGGCAGTCGACAGAATTATACTGGCCTGTCGGTACCGGATATACACAGACTGGTCCCAGAACACGACACACGTAATAAAACATATCCTACCACTAGCTACCTAATTATAAACCCGACCAGGCAATTTTTATGCGCTTGGTCTCCACACCGAATGCACGCCCATGCATGGGGAGACATAAGTCGCGGTCCTAGACACACAGTGCAGAGTGTATACCTCATGGTTGGATAGTACATTGCGGCATATGAGGGAATCGCGAACATTTCCTGTCCAACGACACTCCACCCAACCTAATATTCTTCTCCTTCGCTTTTCTCCCCTATTTCTCCTCTTCCTCTCTTCCTCTAGGGCCCTGCTGTCGTTAAGCCGGGGGGAACCAGTATACCGTTCGCAGGATTCCATCGGAGTTGGCAGCAGGGCCTGCAATAAAAAAAATTATAGCCCGACCAAGAAAATAAAAAAAGCCTTTAAAAGCGTCAATTTTGTAATGATTTCTTATGTTTACGCGTCTTAAGTCTTGAGTTTTATTTCGACTCTACTTTTGTATTTGTGTGAGTACAAGGACTGTTATATTTAACCACAATACGTCGAGGTTTTTTATTTTCCTAGCCAGGCTATAATTTTAGGTTATATTTTTTTTTTTACAACATTTACAATCACTCTGTATTAATTGACGTAACTTCAATACTAACAAAATGATGATAACAGTTGAAATACATAAACAAATCAATTGAATCTAATTTACATTAAAAAGCCTTTCAAAAATGAACCGTGGCTAGGTGTAGCTTCAAAAGATCCTTCCAGTGGTAACATGAAAGTATTCCCAAGACAGATATTACTGTCGAGTGAGAATGGACGGATATTAATATAGATTCAGCTGCACTACTCTCCCATGTAAATTTTCATTTGCACTCGGCCTGGTTTAGTTTCCTATCGGGACGTAAATAGCCCTTGGGATTCACTGGAAATATTTATTTTATTTATTTGAGGACTACCGACAAAGTTTACAACAATACTAATATAATAATAAATTCTAAAAATAAAACTAATTGTAACTTAAACTAAAGTCAACCACAACATGCGTAATATAATTTTACAAATTACCTAACTAAACATTAAACGATATTTTACAAAAAGAAAACATAATAGATTTATCAGAATCTTAGGGACTCAGTCAATATCACTTAAAAGAGTTTTCCTAAATGTGGACAGCGAATCATGAAGAATTTTGTTTGATAGCTGTTTATACAATGCAGACAGTCGAGGTATATTAAATACGAAATAATTTTAAGATTGATTACTACTGAATTGAAATTATATTTATAGTTTTTTTACTTTTAAGTTATAAGTCCATTGAGCTGGATGATTTGACTAGTTGGAAACCAGTTGTTTTATTATAACAACATTAATCAAATGTTTTCGAAAATATAAGACACCGTTGATTGTAATACTAAACACAGGATCACGCTTTCCCTAATTGTCCCTTCGACATTCCCGCCCCCTCAAGGCTGCTCAGCTTATCAGTGACATATATAACTAGTTTTTGCCCGCAGCCACGCCCGCTTGAGAAAGTTTTTCCGGGATAAAGTTATAAAAGTCTCGCTATAAATTTTCCCGGGATAGTAACTTTAACCGTTTCCTGAGCGCATGTAACGGACTCTCTTAAGACGAATCAATTTTCTGCGTTTTTGCATTTTTTTTATTGATGCTTCGCTCCTATTATAGCGTGATGATATACGCCAATAGCCTCCCTAATTAATGAGCTTTCCAACACAGAAATAAATTTTCAATTCGACACTATAATTCCTGAGATTTGCGAGTTCAAATAAACAAACAAACTCTTCAGCTTTATATAATAGTATACATGGGCGAATTATGAAAAAAGATGGACAATGAAATAATTTCCAACTTATCCTGTAAAATACTCAATTTGACCTAGACATATAAAACTTCGCTTTAAACCAACAGTTTCCCAGTGGCTTTCGCCTGATTTATGCGACATCAGGACAGGCTTCGGCAGCAGCTTCGATATACGGAGCGCTGCGGCCTGTTCGGCATTCAAGACCTCAATTTATTGGTAGGCTTGGACAACTGGAATTTGTGTACAGGGTGTTGCGGAATAAGGATAGAGTTCGATCGGGTAACTCCGTACCACGGGGTAATTTCGTTGTTCAAGTTTACTGACCTTTACTGCTGCTGCTCCTGGCATTCTAGATGTTTTTGGGCATCAATAACTACTTAATTTCACGTAGGCCGGCTGCCTTCGGAGGCAATAAATAAAATGTGAAGAATTTGATTCTACGTAAATAAAATTAAAGGTTTTTCATGGTCTGTTAAATAAACGATAACAATATTGCCGAACTCGAAACCTCAAGTTTTATAGCACTTTTTCGTAACGCAATAACCAGAAAGACGAAGAATGGGAAACCTAAAACGGCAGCTAACCAGAACTATAACTTCATAATACACAAATTGAATCTGTAAGAAACAAAACGTAATGTAATAAAGTAGAAAATGAACAAAATCGTTGCGGTAGATTCCCAGACAGCTGTTACGTAGGCAATGGCTCGGAGCGACCCTCCAATATTGTATTACCCAAATATAAATAACCTTTATATCCTACGATGTTTATTTGATTTTGTGTCTTATGTCAATAAGGGGTTTTGTAAAGAGTATGCAACAATAAAAAAAGCGGCGATAGCCTAGTTAGGTGTGGAACGGTCTACCAAGACGAATGTCCGCAGGTTCAAATCCCAAGGGCACACACCTCTGACTTTTCTAAAAAATCATGTGTGTATTCTTTGTGAATTTATCGTTCGCTTTAACGGTGAAGGAAAACATCGTGAGGAAATCTGCACATCCGAGAAGTTCTCTATAGGAATTTCGAAGGTGTGTGAAGTCTACCAACCCGCACTAGGCCAGCGTGATGGACTAAGGCCTAATCCCTCTCAGTAGTTAGAGGAGGCCCGTGCTCAGCAGTGGGCAAGTATATAATACAGGGCTGATATTATTTATTTATTTATATGCAACAATATGCTAGTGACATGAGAGGCACCGTGTCATTCGTTTATCAACTCATATGGTTTTATATGGGCACCTGATAGTGAGGGTCAAATAGAATGTCGACTAGCAAGAGACGTGACAAAATTATGCCGCCTATTTGAATCGGATATAAACAGTCTAATCCCAGATCGCGACAGTTACGTGGGCCACTATGGCTGGAACATCTTGTGTACTGTGGTCGATCTCCGCACGGATACAAATCCCATCTATAGATATATATCCTATTACCAGTAAATGTGTGAGTTTGTGGATTGTAGAAACAGTTAAGTTGTATAGTTTTGGAAACTGCTTGACATGGTGTTATCCTAGCAACATATCCATTGCTATACGAATATGGTTCTTATATTATTATTTACTGATAAGATTCGTTAATAATATTTTGAATTTAAATCACATAATAACGAAGTGCGAAAATAAATATTAGTGGAGTTTGTGCCTTTATAAAATTCTAGTGTCATTACAATACTGTAGTGTCCAAAATTAATGTGTATGTAGGTATGTAATTGTATCTCTTAAAACATTTTTTGCAGAAGTGATGCGGGCGATGCTTGGTAACCTAATGGTAACTGATCTTAAATTAAAAAAGCTAGGGAAATTTAGCCTTTACAACCAGCAGGGAAGATTGGGTATTGAGAGCTGGAGAAAATTTATTAATCTTCCAACAATATGGAACAGGTACAAACACGGTCGAGTCGGGATCGCTTGCAGACTGCACTTGTTACTCACAGACAAACCTTTAGAATTCTAATTAATGTTTACTTTTGGTAGTCACTTTGACTAAAGTAATGAAATACGTAGTACGCAGCGAAATAATACAAATGCATCTCGTGAAAATGAAATCGTATATATCTTTTGTCTGTGGCTCCGCCCGCGTGAAACAGGTTTGCCGGGCTTAATATTTTACCGGGGTAAATCCTATAGCACTCAGAAGTAAAGTACCTTTCTATTAGTGAAAAAAAAAAACAAAATCGATTTAGTAGTTCCTGAGATTAGCACGATCAAACAACAAACTCTTCAGCTTTATATTAGTATAAATAAGATTGTTTCTTATGGTTTTTGTGTAAGGTTTTGAGCATTGTAAGAGCGTTTAGATATGCGCATGGAAAGCTATAATGAAGATATTAAATATATTACTTAAATTTTTTATTTATTATTTTTGTCATTAATCGTGGTATGTTGGCTCTGAAATAAAGTGTATTGATACTGATTGGGGGGGTTACTATAGGTCGATCTGGAATTTTTGGGGAAGACCCATATTCAGCAGTGGACATCCTGCGGCTTATGATGATAATAGTGATTGCGGACAAAAAGGAGTGCGAAGAAGGGTGTCGTAAGACAATATAATGGAATGTCTTAATAAAGTACGAAGGCAACACTAGTAGGTAGGGTTCTAGATATACGTCATCGTGTTCTATCAAATAAGATATTTTGAAAAAAAAACAATTATAAGGCTGTCCAGTAATCGAACATAAACCTCTAAGTTTACATCTCAAGTTATTTAAATACCAATGTCATTAATAAACATTATTGATTTTATAAACTTATGATGTCATCATTATCTCTGACCTCATCGCTCATTATTAGGTTATTATTACGAGAAATGTTCTACTTCGACTGTAGGTTGCCCCATATTTCCCCAAATAACTTTTGTTCCCAAATAAATATTCAAAAGCACTCGTTTGCCGGAAAGGGCGTAGTACATCCGGATCGAGTCACCAGAAGCCTTAAGTGAATAATTCATTTGCGCGGTTTCACAGCTTGATGAAATTAAAAGTAATTTAGGGATATTCAGCGAATCGAGCCTTGAACTTAACAAGAAATGTGAGAAGTCGGAAATTCGCGGTTTTATGTTACACGTGTCATACATGACATATTTTCTTTGATAAGTACATTGTGACTGAGTTTTTCTATTATAAAAATTACTCAGTCGCAGCTGAGAAACAGACTTATTATTACAGCAATGCTGCGTCCTTAGATAAGTAACGTTTATGAATTCTGGCGATAGTATTTAAATTAGTCTTGTAATTTAAATTATTTGACTTGATATATTTTGGAGCCGAGATATCGACAGGCGGATTTAATTCCCTTTGTTTAAGCGAATTCGCCAATCTCATTAACAACGCCTTAAAGGATTCCTTAGGAAGCTAACAAATCACTGGTATTATGAAGGATTTTGATTCGGTTTTCATTATGTTGTATTACAAAAGAAAATACAAGAGACAGCATTGGATAATTTTTTAGAGGATACCTTGGAGTTTAAAAGGATAATACGAGAGCCAATAGTTCTACTAGTGAAGATGTGTAAGTAAAAGTGAAGTAAAACGAAAAAAGTTCGATGAAGACAAAGACTGGAAGAAAATAAAGAGATATTGGTGGAGGAACTAGAAATAATTTTAGGAAGAAATCCACCACCAGTAAAGCGGGGAAGAGGATACCCTTAAAGACAATTGCACGAGCAAAATTTATTTGGGCAACACAAAATCTCTTTGACATTATGGATCATGATTCATGATATCTTAGTATCTAGTCACCCATTTACTTGTTCTCCTAGTACAAGATAATAAAAACACTTTTTTGGCAACGTATTTCACAATTTTAGACAAAAAATACATTCACAAAACACGGTAAGTACATTTTACATATTTTACGAATGTGGAGTTTTCACGCTGTTTTCCAGCAGTGCCGTTGAGATAAATCTACGAAATATTTTATATACTTTGCGAATTTCCGTTGCAGCGCTGAGGTGCGCAGTTTGGAAGAATTCTTTATAAGCTTTGTCTAGGTGAGAGCAAGGATAAATAAACCATTGTTGGGGAATGGTATGTGCTGACGTAGGCATCAGGTGCAGTCAACTAGTTGCAAAGAAATACTTCACTACGTAACTGTTAGTTTCTTTTGGATAATGGATTGTGTTTCACTGTTTATGAGCGGTCGTATTACTTACTATCAGGTGAAAGGCAAGCTCGTCTCGTCATTCAAACGAATAAAAAATCAATACAGTGATTGACATGTATTTGTAGAGCAGTTTTCCACCCAAATGAATCCGCGAGAAAAACCTAGAGTCTTTTAAAACTCGTATTACTAAGACAATGCAAAGGAAATCCATTTAATATAGCTTGAATGAAGAAGAAATTCTTTAGAAAAAAGTAGAACACTACTTTTCAGTTTAATACTGGTTTTGTTTTTTTATTTTTGCTTTTAATAAAAGAGAAGTAGGCAAAGCTATAAAATGCTGAGGATTACTTGGTATTGCGTCTAAGTAAAAAATACTTTTTAGTTCATTCATGTAAGAAGAACTCATTATATTTTGTTATAGGTTTTCAGTTAGGCATAGATTTAATTTACAGTTGCTTCTCAATTGTTTATTTTAGGCGCCGCGTAGACGCTGTCAAGTATTTCCAAATATAGTACCTTACAATGATACTGATTGTTCCTTTAGCAATTCCAGGACTTAGTTTAGCATCAACAAATTTACACATGTGCGACGTCTAAAAGTAAACGTTGCTAATTCCATGTAGCTATGTATGTATGTAATTTCTGGATAAGATGATTTTCTGAGTATTTCCCCAGTTACTTTCTACGTATATCAAGAATATAATTTCTGAGTCTCTATGCTAACAGTATGTGTTACGCACACGATCCATGTTATCAAAGTTTTCATTGAAATACGTTCACACCACATAAGTCATTTTATATGTGTATGTGACGTTTAAATTATAATGTAGAGAGCTAATTATTAATGTAGTATTTGACTGAGCCCAAGAATTGTCTTAGAAAAGGTTTATGATTATTGTTTACATCGGTAGATTAATGATTTCTTATGTTTAAGCGAATGTTTGACATTGAAATAAAACTATTTTGCGGATTTTATTGCGGTTTTTATATTATAAGTTTTTCACATTATAAGTTTTTCACGACATTAGCGTACATAGATTTAAATCCATTTAGGGGCTTCTCTTTTATTTCCCATCTACATTATGTGAGGCGCCGCTATGTTTAACATTATATAAAATGAATATATAGATGTTACATGATAATTTTGGCAAAATACGACTGAACGCTGCATCTTAACCCGAGCATGCTTCACGTAAAATATTACCATATTCTATACCTGAATTGCATTCGTAAACCGCACGAATTCGTAAGCGCTGCAGTAATATTTCTTTAAATAAGAAACTTGGAATGCTTTGAGCTTGCTTTTAGTGTTATTGCGGCGTCTTTAGGCGAATGTTTTATTTATTTCATTACGATTCATGGGAGCTAGGACATTTTGTAAATGGATTGAAATTCCGTACCTTCATTGTACGCGTCTGGTGTATTTTGATGTGTTAAATGGAACCACGTCGTTTACACCAGAAATTGGGTTTTCGGTTGGTTTGATTTCATTTGTTTAGTGGAAGTACTTAGGGTGATAACATTGGTTTATACTGTTATTTGGTTAGCGATGATAGCCTAGTTGGGTGTGGAACGGACTGCCGAGACGAATGTCCGCAGCTTCATATCCTATTGGCACACAAATCTGACTTCTAAAACATATGTGTGTATTCTTTGTGAATTATCGCTTGCTTTAACGGTGAAGGAAAACATCATGAGGAAACATGCATAACTGAGAAATTCGCTATAGGAATTTTGAGGGTGTGTCAAGATAACCAGTCCGCATTAGGCCAGCATGGTGGACTAAGGCATAATACCTCTCAGTAGTAGAGCTGGCCCGTGTCGAGCAGTAGGACAGTATGTATATAATACAGGGCTGATATTATATTATTATATGCTATTTAGATACCTACATATGTATGTAACTCCTTAAATTTAATTAAAAAATTAAAAAGCCTTTTATTTCTTGCTCATTCACAAATAAAAATTATAATAAAATACCATTAGAATTTAGAAAAACTTAACAATTCCATTATATTTATTTAGTAAATCTTACTTATTAAATAAATTATTAATTTATAAAACTAAACTTCACTTATTAAATAATTATTATTATTATTATATAACTCTTAGTGAAACATATAACTCAGTTCTCTGTTGACCCCATACACGTGATAAGTAGTAAACAGTGGCGAAAGGTGTCATATTCTAAAAAGGGAAGTCGACATAACATAAACGTACTCATAAGCATGAATGCGGTTTGCAAATCGTTGTAATGATAATTAGATACTACATAAAGGAAAGCCTGCAGGAATCGATGTGGACCCTTTGCCACTAGTAGTTAATACCATATTCGTAACCCACTAAAGGGTATGTCGTATGTAAGGGAAATGTCGCATGAAATGTTCCGATTTTAAGGACGTCATAGTGCAATTACTGAGGATTATGAAACCCAACATGAACTACCGAGGTTTTACCACAAAATTAATCTGGAAAAACCCAATTATCACTGACCGTGCATTAAATAATTCCCATTAATATTCCCATCGCGGAAGAAGCTTTTCCCAAGTTTGCGAGGCGACGTAACTAATAAATAAGTTGGGATGACAAAACTTTGAGGTCTGATCCATCGCCCGATTTAATTTGAAGGACGAATCCTTGCAGTTCCTTTTGCAGGGTTCGCTTAGTTTGATGTATTTGGACATTCAGAATTTAAGTTCGCATTCCAGTTAATAGTAGGCAAGTTTTATACAAGTAAATGACGAGAAACGCATGCCGCTGGCAACATTTTTGAGCTAGCAAATAACACTGTTCAGAAAAAAGGGGTTTCAAAGCACCACAATAAGGCTTAATACTGCATCGTCTGTGTATATGACTGCCTTGGTAGCGTAGTTGTAATTATACACAGTACGAACTACTGCGCTGCGGTTCGAATCCCGGGTCGGGTAAAATAATTGTGACTGGATATTTCCATCTTAAAAATTACTTAGTTGCAGCTC
Organism: Manduca sexta; assembly: GCF_014839805.1. Classification (NCBI taxonomy): domain Eukaryota; kingdom Metazoa; phylum Arthropoda; class Insecta; order Lepidoptera; family Sphingidae; genus Manduca; species Manduca sexta. The sequence continues at coordinate 5,281,082 of NC_051121.1, read as the reverse complement.
GGAGTCAGAAAATTGGCGGTGTGATATCCCTGTGCTTTGGAATGCACGTAGAGCCGTTAGTCCTGCGCTTGATCTCTCGCCGGTCAAGTCAGATTGCTGTCTCACCGGACTATGACAGTGCACTTGCTTATTGCGCACACGCCACATGTACGGGCTAACGCCCTACATTTTATTTTGTCAGCATTTTGTGCATCGCGCGTGTATTTAGCCATTTTATGTAATTAGTACGCATTCACCATGCCACCGCGTCGCGTGTACTAAAGCAGCATTTTGTATTGATTTATTATATCTTAACCAGTGTCAATTCATCCTCATCATCAGCGGGTATCATTAAATATAAAATATCATAACAAACTAAATCTTTTATTAAAATCTACATGGTCCTTCGAGCCTCCGTACAGGCGAGACCTTTATCGCGTGTGTGGAAGAGCCAGTGTGAGTGGAGACTGCAGCCGGTTCCAGAGCAACGAGCAAGCAACCTATAATTCAAGTAAGATCTTTCTGATTATATATCCTAGCAATGGAGGATCTACTTATCAGCCAAAACTCGATTATTGATGCTATTAAAAAACTCGGTATCAATTTTAACAAAGATGGAGCGGAGCGTAAGTCGACCAAGGATTACTTTAAGCGGAAGCTGGAGACACTGGAGAGCTACTGGAAAGAGTTCGAATGTAACCACGTCGAACTTTCTAGGTACGATATCCGTGATGAATCATATCATATAAATGGGGATTATGTGCGTACGATGTCCCTTTACAAAAATCTAAAAGAGAGTATTATTGAACAGCAAGGGAAGTTTTTATTGCGAACTAAAAGCGCTATTGGGCAGGTAATTTCACAGCATGAAACATCGAAACAAAAAACATCTAATGAGGAAACTAGCAATTACACCGCTGACAAAGGCCAGCAACAACCAGCATTAGATCAGCAGTCAGCAGGATCATCATCTCAGCAGCAGGCATCTCGGGGAGTGTCTAGTAAGCTAGACGATATGTTGCGCAAACAATATATTAATTTTAAAGCATTCTCTAGGACGGTAGCTAGTATTGATTTGGACGATATTGAGGAAAAGTGGGAATTTGAGGATACACTTAAAAATCTGGAGTATCGTTGGTCTGCGATCGACACGCTTCATTGGGAGATCGAAGCTGAGTTGAACGGCGAAGAAGCATCTTATCAAGGAGTATTTCTAACGCACGAGGATACATTCTGCAGTCTAAAAAAGCAAATCAACAAAAAGATGTGGTCAGTTAACCATAGGGAGCAATCTACACCAGTATTAGATATCCCGTTTTTCGCCGGTCAATATAATCAATGGACTTCTTTTAAAGATTTATTTAATGAAGCTGTTCATAATAACCCAACACTGTCGCAGGCGCAGAAGATGCAACATTTAAAAGCTAAATTGAAAGGAGAGGCAGAGGGCTTAGTGCGTCATTTGGCTGTGAGCTCAGAAAACTATGCCGCATGTTGGCAAATCTTAAATAACAGGTACAATAATAGAAAGCGGATCTTTACAGCTCATATGAACTTACTTTTAAGCACCCCAAATGTTCAACAACACTCGATAATCTACTATAAGAAAATTCATGACGCAGCTCTAGAAAATCTTCATGCGGTCAGGAATCTTGGAATAGATACTGAAGCATGGGGACCCATGTTGGTACATCTTTTATCCCAGAAATTAGATTCGGAAACCCATAATGAGTACATCAAATCCTTGAAAAACCCACGTGAAATACCGCAGCTACAAGACCTTATTGAATTTCTTGAGTTCAAATTTACCACCCTTGAAACATGTCCAAGAAAGTCAGAAACACAATCACCTAAAGCAAACATTTCTAAAACCAACTATAATAACATAAAAACAAGGAATTATCATCAAAAGCAATTCCATACATCGGAACATAACAACATTAACCCGAAACATGCACGGAAATCTACACCTCAAGTACTTAGCGGATATGGCGTCAAGTGTCCTATGTGTAAACAAGGAGATCATGTTTTATACCAATGTAAAACTTTTATAAATATGCCGCACGATTTGAAATTAAAAACCATAAGTGACCTAAATATTTGCAAAAATTGCTTATTTGACCATAATGGCAAAAACTGTTTTTCTACCAAACGATGCCTTAATTGTAAAAGCAAACACCACACTGTATTGCACGATGCATTTTTACAAACGCAGCCTTCTATATCAGGTATAGAAACATCCAAACACGTGTCAGGCAATACGCACGTGTCTCAAGAAGACGAGTCGCAAATACTCTTAGCAACAGCATTAGTTCGAGTTACAGCAGCAAACGGCATTAAACATACAATGCGCGCCTTAATAGATCAGGGCTCGCAAATTTCCTTAATCACCGAGAATGCTGCTCAACTTTTAGGTATTCAACGAAGAAAGTGTAGTGGTGTCATTATTGGTGTGGGAGAGAGAGAAAACAATAGTAAAGGCGTTATTAATATTCTATGTTCGTCAATATACAGCGACTTCTATTTTAACACGGATGTACTCATTATGAATAACTTAATAAAAAACCTCCCTACGCAAACTTTTAATAAACCCAATTGGTCACATTTATGTGGCCTCCAATTAGCAGACCCAGATTTTAATGTGAGCCGTCGAGTGGACATATTGTTTGGAGCAGATATCTATTCCCATATTATATTAAGCGGTTTCCTCAAGAGCGAGAATCGTTCACAACCGATTGTACAACAAACCCAACTAGGCTGGATCCTATGCGGAGGTCTAATGCCAACTAACTTTCAGTGTAATGTGGTGCTGAACAATATCGAAGATATTAAAAAATTTTGGGAAGTGGAGGATATTGAGAATAATTCAGATATGACGACTGAGGACCAGGAGTGTGTGCAATATTACAAGTCAACCACAGTTCGCCAATCAGATGGTCGGTATGTTGTAAGACTACCAATGAAGGCGGCCCAAGTACATACTCTCGGATCGTCTAAAGGTATAGCCATAGCGCAATTTTGCAACCTTGAAAAAAGGCTAAGCAAGCAAAACCAGCTAGCACAGCAATATAAGGACTTCATAACGGAATATAGAAATTTGGGTCATATGGAAGAATGTAGTAATCAGGTGGAGTCGTCGTCCAGTTGCTACCTTCCTCATCACTGCGTACAAAAACCAGGCGAGTGTAATATCAGCAAATTCCGAGTCGTCTTCAATGCTTCGTCAAAAACTTCGACAGGAGTAAGCCTTAATGACGTCATGCTTAGGGGACCTAACTTGCAAAAAGACCTTCAATCACTGATTATAAAGTGGAGGCAATATCAATTTGCAGTAACGGCGGATATAGAAAAAATGTATCGGCAAATTTTAGTGCATGAATCCGATCGTATGTTACAAAAGATCGTTTGGCGAAATACACCCCGCGAACCAATTAGATCTTATCAATTGACGACAGTAACATATGGAACAAAATCTGCACCATTTTTGGCAATGATGACATTGCATCAGCTAGCAGAAGACGAAAGAGTAAATTTTCCGACGGCAGCAAAAATATTGGAAGAGGATTTATTCATGGATGACCTATTAACAGGCTTTCATTCTTTAACTCAGGGCAAAATTCTAGTAGCTGACTTAAACAAGTTATTGCTATCAGGCGGATTTATATTGAGAAAGTGGGCGTCTAATTGCCAAGCGTTACTTGAAACTTTCGGAGATCAAAAACGGAACAATAACCAGTTCAATTTTAAGTCCGAAGATACAAAAACATTAGGCCTAATCTGGAATATTACAGAAGATAAATTTATGTTCAAGCATCAACTCTCCGAAAAAATGGAGCCTAAGCTAACGAAACGAATTTTATTAAGCGAAATCTCAAAAATTTTTGACCCTTTAGGATGGCTCGCTCCCGTAGTAATCAACTTGAAAACTTTGTTCCAAAATGTATGGAAGGCTAACCTAAATTGGGATGACCCAGTGCCGAACGACATTTTAGCAGAATGGACAAAACTACGAGCAGATATTGAGAGTATTAACTATTGTGAAGTGCCAAGGTGGATTGGAAGCCGTAAGGGCGACTGCATTCAATTGCATGGATTTTGTGACGCCTCCATGCGAGCGTATGCTTGTGTAGTATACGCACGGGTAGAAAGACAATATCAGACATCAATTGTTTTGGTGGCAGCTAAAACTAAACTTGTGCCTCAGTCCAAGAAAATAACTTTACCGAGACTTGAGCTGAGTGGAGCGCAATTACTTGCTAAATTAATGAAAAAGATCATGCAAACTTTATGTGGTAACAGAATTGAAATTTTCGGATGGTGTGATTCTAAAGTGGTAATAGGATGGCTACAAGGTGACCCAGGAAGATGGAAGCCCTTTGTCAGCAATCGAGTTAAACTCATCACCCCGATAATGCCAATTCAGTGTTGGAGTTATGTAAAATCATCCGAAAACCCCGCAGATTGCGCTAGTCGGGGCCAGTTAGCTTCACAGTTAAGAGAAAACAGTTTGTGGTGGAAGGGTCCATCATGGTTAATGACATTCAAACAGAGAGAGGTCCAAGACACATTTGAAACCGAAGCGGAATTAAATAAAAAACACATAAACGTCTTACAAATTGATTCTACGGAACCTCACATAATTACCGAGCTCTTACATAAATTCAGTACGTTGCGAAAAATATTTTTTATTGTTGCATGGTTACTACGCGCTTTAAACATGAATCGCAAACAACTACCTAACTATCTCACGTTACAAGAATTGCGGAAAGCAAAATTGTTAATTGTTAAACATGTTCAAAGAAATGAATTTTATGAAGACATTCAATATTTAACAAAACACAATACCGTCAAAGCGAACAGCAAGCTCCTGAGTTTGGACCCGTATATCGATGAAAATGGGATTCTTAGGGTTGGTGGAAGACTAGGAAAGTCTCAGCTAAAGTTTGAAGCAAAACACCCAATTATACTACCACACGATGGTCGTTTCACTTCTTTACTTATTGAAGAAGTACACCTACAAACTTTTCACGCGGGAGCCCGACTCACAATAACACGATTAAGACAAAAATATTGGATCCTTGGCGGAATTAGAGCAGTTAAGAAACAAATTAGGAAGTGTGTAATCTGTAGAAAGCACAATCCCCAACATCGACATCAACTAATGGGGACGCTTCCGGAACCGCGTACCACAGAAGCACCACCCTTTTTCCATACAGGAGGGGACCTAACCGGATTTATCGACGTGAAATCAAGTCGTGGTCGAGGTATTAAAACAACTAAAGGATATATTGTGTTATTCATATGCATGGTTACCAAGGCTGTACATATAGAACTAGTATCAGATCTATCCAGTGCAGCATTTTTATCGGCGTTGAAGAGAATGGCCGCAAGACGTGGAGCTCCTCACCATGTCTACAGCGATAATGGAACCAATTTTATTAAGAGTAATCGTAATCTTCAAGAAGAATACTTTGAGCTACAGAAAATCATTGATAATAATTTCCTGAGAGAGGTCACTGACATGAATATCGAATGGCACTTTCAGGCTCCATCGTGGCCGAGTGCCTCTGGACTGTGGGAACGAGCGATTCGTAGCCTCAAAAGTCACTTAAAGCCCGTAATCGGTGAGCAAAAATTAACTTTCGAAGAGTACTCCACCCTTTTAGCCCAAGTCGAAGCATGTCTTAACTCTAGGCCCCTGTGTGCAGTAACTGAAGACCCGGAGGACTTTGATATTTTAACACCTGCTCATTTTCTTACTTGTAGAGCTGATTTAACGATAATTGAGACTGAGAAGGATGCGAGAACTAGATGGCAACTAGTAAGAAAACTGTTAGAAGATATTTGGAAGCGATGGAAGACCGAATATTTAACCCAATTAACGGTAAGAAGCAAGTGGTTCAGGCGACACCCAAACATTAACATCGGAGATATTGTTTGTATACATGAAGAGCAACTTCCGCCAGGTAAATGGTCGCTTGGAAGAGTTATAGAGTTACATCCCGGTAGCGACGGGATTGTGCGGGTCGTAACCTTAAAAACTAAAAACGGATATATGAAACGGCCGGTACTTAAGTTATCAATCCTTCCTATTGAACGAAGTGAATCAGAAAACCCAATGCAACCTAAAGTAACAGCTTCAACAGCCACAACTAGCAAACGGGATGCGAAGAGTTTTAATATTTGGAGCACATTGTTCTCTATTATCCTATTCATGAACATCTGTACTACTGTTCAGAGCGGAATTCATGTAACTCCATTCCATCATAATCAGAGTCTATACTTGGACAAGATCTCAAATATACAATTGGTAAGGGATGAATGGAAACTAGTGGTATATTATGAGATGGATCCGTTCTGGCAAGGATGCTTCGCTTTAAATAAATATATCAAGCAGCTAGAATTAACTTGTTCGAAGTTAAATGATACATCGTATTGCGATATACTGTCAACACAATTACGTCATGGCCAGTCGGAACTGCAATACTATAACCAAGTTTTGCTAAATCAGCATTTTAGCGCGCATAGTAGACAGCGTCGCGGTTTGATCAATGGGGTTGGTTATCTATCAAATTACTTGTTTGGCGTATTGGATGAAAAATTCGCTGAACAATACCAACGAGATATAGATCAAATCCGTACTAACCAAAACCATTTAGTGAACCTATGGAAAAATCAGACTTCAATCGTGGAAGCTGAATATAATCTTCTTAAGCGCACGGAAGAAGCAATAAGCAAACAGCATGACTCTATCCACAAGAATTTATATTCACTCACCAAAACTTTAAATAATATCGCAAGTGAAGCCAATCTAAACAGTGTTAAAAATAATTTTGCCCTTGGAGCCCTCACTGCTAGCAATATGTTAAATAATTTAAGAGGGATCCAAAGCATGTTAATAGACCAGGTTACGGATGTTTATCAAGGCAAGTTTGACTTTCATCTTATATCGCCCGACCAACTTCTCCACGAATTTAATATTATTTCTACACAGCTACCGTCCGATGTAAGTTTACCAATAGAGAATGTGCATGTTGACTTACGTAAAATCTATTCGTTACTAAAAATTAAGACAAGAATATTGCAAAAATATGTCATGTTTGAAATACGTATTCCGCTTACTAGCCGAGATCCCTATGAGCTGTACGAACTCATAGCTATCCCGAAGCAAGTCGGAGAGGATTCTATGGCCACTCTGATACCTAAATCAAAATATATGGCAATCAATTTACGTAAAGATACCTATATAACCATAACAGAACACCAAATAAGTGAATGTTTACATCGCGAGAGCGATACGTACTTATGTTACCTACAGTCGCCCATCAATCAGCTGAGAGGGGACTACGACTTATGTGAATCCGCTGACGTCGCAAGAACGTCATGTCGACTAGCCAACGCTTTGTGTAAGAATGAATGGATCAACTTACATAACATTAATAACTATCTGTATTTTTGCTGTGACACTTGTAACGCCAGAGTTCACTGTGGAGTGGATCAAGTCACATCATATCACCTGGTTCGAGCGGGAATAGCCGTTATAGCGAATGACTGTATGCTTAAAACTGACGAGTCCTCTATCTATTCACATAAATGGATACGACCGGACATTATTCACGTACGACCAGAGATAATTGCCCCAGATGTACCACCTATAAATCGGCTAATTAATATATCGATTCCGCTACTTGATATGAATGATTCTGATACCGAGAACAGACAAAAGGAGTTAATTAAAATAGCAAATAAAATCCAGCAACTGGAAGATCAAGCAGATCAAGGAGAGGTCTCTGTTCATGACATCCATCATTATATAGCAATTTACGTACTGTTGGCTATAGCAACTATCATCGGAGCGACTTTAGCGTGGAGACATGCACGTCAACGATGGCATGTGCCGTCGCAAGACGTCTCCCTCGATCCCTCGGTGTCGGGGCCCAGAGGCCTCAGTCAGACCGAGACTACAAGCCACGGAAATAGTGCAAGTGAAAATGTGAAGTGCGTATCAATCAGTGCTGATCAGTGTCCGTGTGAGACTGGTATAGAAATGAAGCGTTTGTGTAAGCAAGATCGAGGTACTGTGCCCGATCGTCGTCAAACAGTGTTTACTATTAGTGAGAGTGTTTAGAATATAAAATAGAGACACTAATTTCCTATGATTTATAAGTTAAAATGCCCTTCACCTTGTCGCATCCTCATTATTATTATAAGTTATAATTATTATTATGTAATACTATAATTGCAATCTCCCCCGGGAGGATGTACGGGCTAACGCCCTACATTTTATTTTGTCAGCATTTTGTGCATCGCGCGTGTATTTAGCCATTTTATGTAATTAGTACGCATTCACCATGCCACCGCGTCGCGTGTACTAAAGCAGCATTTTGTATTGATTTATTATATCTTAACCAGTGTCAATTCATCCTTATCATCAGCGGGTATCATTAAATATAAAATATCATAACAAACTAAATCTTTTATTAAAATCTACACCACACACTTGTGCACCATAATATCTCTTACGTACTTAGGTGATCTCCGTTGAAATTGGCCGCCGTAGCTGAAATTCGGCTGGGAAGGAATCAAATCAAAAATGAAATCCTGCCTACAACCATGATGCATAGTAATTATACAAGTTACCATGTCGTTCAAAATAAAGCTTTATAATATTAGTAACAAAAATACATTAAATGCACTCGATCAGTTACATACAATGCCCTACCAAAATATAGTTCTAATATATTTCTTTGCAAGAATCATATTAACGTTGCAGATACCACAAAATAAGAAAGAAACGATAAAATTCTAGCGATACAGCGCCTTGTTTTCTTCGCTGCCGTGATATATATCAGTGAAGGCATAAATTACTCGGCCCTTATACAGGGATGTACTCATGCTTTACTACTGTGGTCTAAAATAAACTTTATACTATCAGAACCATTGACATATATTCTACCGTACTTATATATCGATGATTAGAACATTTTGTACCGTAGAAAATATTACATGGCATTGACAGATTTCCTTAAGATTTGACGTTTAAATTAGAAAATATATTATGAAAAAAATAAAATGTGACATTTACCTTTTATTTCTTCGCAAGAACAATATATTTTTTTGTTATTGAGGTACCTACTATAATGCTTTGTTAAATGCCAAAAAAAATAAGGTATTCTGTTATTTTTTATCAAAATTATACAAATAATTTCTCGAGTATCCTTTTATAGGGGACCAACCTTACCCTCGTCGCCTGAATACTCACCTGCTCACACAATTTATAAATAAAACAAATAAAACAGCAATTTTATCGTTGTAATGCAAAATAAATGACATCATTCCTGATTTGTTATTTCAGCCCTCGTAGAATACCGAAACGAGAATTCTGTTGCATTGTATCGTGAAATATTGCTTTTATAAATAAGGTTTAAATTTTAACCGATGATTGCAATTTGATTGTACATTTTTTGCTTTTTTGGTTGTAAAGGGGGCGCTAGAATTGTTTGTAAGAAACTTATTTCCGAGAAATCTCTTGAGAATCGTAGATTTTAGAGAAAAGATGTTAGATTGTTAGTCTTGCAGTCGTCATCGATTTCGCAAATAATTAAGCAAGTAAGGGCAGAAAAAGAGAAATATAGCCACACAAATACTTTCACACTATTGCATTAATAAATAAATTATTGCGAACTGTTGGGAATAATCAAGCTCCAAATAACAATTTGTTCCCAGTGCGTGACAATCACAAGGTTCATCTCCCTTCATCGTATTTGTCCGTAATGAAACCCTTCATAATTACCGCTAAATAAGAATGTCCCGCTATGTACTTTCCCGGGATAAAAATTAGCTTCTATCCTTCTCAAGGTGCCAAACTATCTCCATGCCAAATTACATCGAAAATTAGGTTGTTTTTCGATTTAACGCGATCAGATAGACCATTGATTCTCGAAGGTTCAGGTGGACCCTCAGGGGTCCATGGGAGACTTTTTGGTGATCTACGTTGTCGTGACCAAAAAATGAGGGTCCACAATTCGTTAAGCGGGGGTCCACGAAAATTGATTTGGTTGGATAGTAAAGTATTAAAATGGCTTGACGTCACCTATCAAGGAAGATAGACAATATTGATAGTCGTAAGAGCTACGGTAACCCAACACAACCTCTAAATACCTTGTGATGGTCGAGCGGTAGTTGTAATGCACATTATCTGCGAAACTTAAAAAATACGGTCCATCGGAACTAGCAAACTTTTTAAAGGGTTCTATGAGACAAAAAAAAATGGGAACCTCTGAGATAATTACGGACAGACATAGACGCGGAGGGGTGGGAGCTAAGTTGTATAATATGTTAGGATAAATTGTATGTTCAGATTAAAAATCTTTAGCTCATTATAAATGTAGAGCGGCGATAGCCTAGTTGGTTGTGGAACGGACTGCCGAGACCAATGTCCGCAGGTTCAAATCCCAAGGGCACACATCTCTGATTTTTCAAAAAAATTATGTATGTATTCTTTGTAAATTATCGCTTGCTTTAACGGTGAAGGAAAACATCGTGAGGAAACCTGCATACCTGAGAAGTTTTCTATAGGAATTTCGAGGGTGTGTGAAGTCTACCAATCCGCACTAGGCCAGCGTGGTGGACTAAGGCCTAATCCCTCTCAGTAGTAGAAGAAGCCTGTGCTCAGCAGTGGGCAAGTATATAATACAGGGCTGATATTATTATTATTATTATTAAATGTAGTCTCTGTATATTACGTTGTCTGAAAGAGGTTGCTTTTTGCGAAAATATCTATAATAATTGAATTGATTTTACTGCTTTTGATGTATACAATAAAGTGTTTTCATTCATTCATTTAACACATATTTTCCTTCCAACGATCGAAAGTATCCTTCATGGCGCCACTCTTTAATACTCTATCGTAAATTCAAAAATAAAGACGCTCCAATCTCGAATGCCGGCAAAGTGGATATAGATCAAAGCGACACAGCATTATCGTTCGCAAGCGCTGAAAGAAGCGGATATTACAATCCGAGCGAATCTAATTCAATATTGAATTTTCAATGGTTTTTAAAATGAAATATAGTTATTCTGAGCGATATTTAAGCTATGATTACAGTTTGACGGCGTAGGTTCGCTTCTGCGTGTGGTTATTTATTTTTAATCTGGGTATTGTGAAATAGGCTCTAATACTAAAGATCCAAGATTTAGCACCCAAGGCTGTCTGTTAGATTAGATCCCAAGGCCGCCAGACTTTACGAACAAAATGTGCGGGATGAAGTGAATAAATGAATCCCTCTTAGCTAAAGTCCAGCTACGACAGCCAATCTCAACCGAGATCAATCAGGTATGCATGTGATATTATAGTGTACAAGTGTGTGCGTAACACACAGGTGCAAATCTATTCCTTTACTCTCATAGTCCGGTGGGACGGCAATCCGACATGACCGGAGAGAGATCAGGTACAGGACCAAAGGATTTACGTGCTCTTCGAGGCACGGGGGTATCGCACCTTGGTCTGAGGTGCGAGGGAGTAATTATAACATGCCAAAACCCAGTCACTAGTATTTTTGGTCCGACTCGGGATTCGAAACCAGGACCTCAGCGCGGTTATCGTATTCATCGTGTAGGCATCACAACCACGCCCCCGAGGCAGTTGGGATGATGTAGTGTTAGTATATATCATTAATGTGTAAATATAAGCTAGTTTATGCCCACGGTTAAGTTACTAGTATCAGGCCATAAAGATACATAAAAAAATTCGAATCGAATCCGGAGTCGCTGCTGTCTTACTCTTAGAAAATGCCGTTTCCTTTCGGCGAAATGTGGACGCGATAATCTTCGCCTTTTGAGATTTCTTAGGTTATCAATTTTGAAACGTCGACAGAAAATTATAATATGAAATATCGAGATAAAATCTAAAAAATAGTATTATTTCAATGTCAGAGATTAGTGTCAGAATTGAATACTAGTAACAAAATATTAATTATTTTATTTCTATCTATTATACATTTCGAATAAACAGCTTCCAAAAATTTGGTTAGCGCGCCATTTCTCTCGTGGCTTCGTCTTAAATGCAACGCTGCTTTACAAATTCTATTTAATTTTTATAATATACAACTCTATTATGGAAAGTTCTTCGGCTAAAGGAATAAAGAAAAGAACCGGATATTGAATAACATTTTCTCTCATAATTTTCCGACCGCATTTTCACAAAGTGTAAAAATATCAAACTTCCGAGACGAGTTATTAAAAATCCAAATGCAATCTACGTCGAAAAAGGAAACTATCGACTTTTTCAATTATCGATAAAGTGTGGCAGACTCCCTAATATTCGTGTAAAGGCTTGTTCACAGACGTAAAAATCGGGTTCCCTGTGATTACAGTAAAAAATAAAATATTTACAAAAAAAAAACTCGCTCATACTTTTTGCGTTAAATGTCACCAGTTTAGCAGCTTGCTATACTTGTCGTAGATTGCCAAGTAACGCTTCGGCCTAGGTACACATGCAGATCGCCTTAACTTAAAAGAATTAATACTACACCCTACAGAGATTTGAATTTGTAACTGGAGGGTCTACAGCCCATATGCGTTCTCAGTAGATGAATTAGGCTACATAATAAATAAATATCCTTTTATTATTACTATTTACATGCATTTCTTAGAACATATATTTTACTTAATTATTATTTTTTATTTTTTTGTACACCTTTACGTAGTAATTACCTCTTTGGCATAGGCCTCCCTCATCGACTTCTCAGCTTCCTATCTCTTGCTTTCGCTATCCAGTCTAGTTCTGCTAACTTTAAAAAAAAAATCTTTCCATCGCTTCATTTCTCGACCTTTACCTCTCGTATTATTTCGTAGTATCCATTCAGTAATTATTTTAGCCCATCTATTATTTGCCATCCCTTAAATCCTTTGTAGGAAGGCAAATAAATAGGCTACATATAAACATACAAAACTACGTCGCAATAATAGAAACCGCACTAAACATCGCCTAAGTTTGAACATACCTTTACAGCCATAAACCCAATTGTACTGTGAATTTCTAATTTAGGAAAGGTAGCCATTTTAAAGCTACATTTTCACTTCGCCACTACCCGCAGAACGTAAAAATCTAGTTCGATCGTTAAGCGAAGTTAAATATCGATAAGATCGCTTTAGTATCGTTTTTAATGATCGCTAGCGATTGACTTCGCGCGTATACGGTTTGGATTAACGATTTTATAATTCACTTTACTTTATTGTTCAGTGAGACTGTAAATTGATTGGATTTGAAACCCATAAGTAATAAGAAAATGTATGGTTATCGTGATCGTAAACATTGATTATAACAAATAATGAATTAAATTAGTTTTTATGACAGACTAGCTTTTGCCTTCAGGCTCCGTTCAGGTGAAAACGGTTTTCCAGGATAATTATTTTTCCGGGGGTAAAAAGTAGCTTATAGCACTCAGAAGTAATGTAGCTTCCTATAAGTGAAAAAATCAAAATAACTTTGGTAGCTCCTGAGATAAGCGCATTCAAAAAACAAACCCTTCAGCTTTATAATTAGATTTAGATTTATTTAACATGAATGGTAAAATATGTTGTTTATCGACGTTAACGTTGACCCATTACTGCCCTTGATTAAATAGAAACCAATCAATGATAAATTATGTAAAATAAGGGAAATTGAACTTAAGGCCAAACCAAATTGAATTTAGATTGAAAGAACACAAATCAACCAACTTAGCTGCAATGGAGCATATTGTTCGAAATATTTATGATTTCGTTAAATCAGACATTCTTCTAATTCAATTAAGTGACTCATACACATGTATGCGAGACACTCATAAAAAATCGAATACATTTAACATCGATGGAAAGTAGCTAATTTATCGGTTTTTTTACCGGATATATTTCGGAGAGTTCCTTGGATATAACAATTTGATTCCCCCAAGCCCGTTCCATCATCGGACGATAAGACACGGCGAAACATCACCGATTCATGGTTGATGTTCCACCGGTGCGCACGAAGCGTTTTGGCTCCACATTTATCATACGCATTGCTAAAGAATTCTTTGCCAGAGTCCATATTTCGCGATAATTATAACCTGGGTATCTTCAAGTCATGAGTGAATCGGTATCTTCTAGGCAAGCGTGTTCTACCGTAGACATATCACTAACCATCAGGCAAGATAGTGGTCAAACGCAAGCTATAAAAAAAAGAATATGTAGATTCTATTATCCTAAATACTGTAAAACTAGTATCTTAGTATATAAAAACACATTAGTATTACTATATATAGACGGCAATAACCAAGGTTTGAGGATACTAGTTTTCAATCAGCATTGTTGTATAAGTACGTGAGCTGATGTTAACCGTGACAAGCCAATAAAAAAGAGCATTGAAACTACAATTAACTGAATTTCTTAATAATATCAGCCATGTATTATATACTGTTCCACTGTTGGGCACGGGCCTCCTCTACTACTGAGAGGGAATAGGCCTTAGTCCACCTCGCTGACCTAGTGCGGGTTGGTAGACTTCACACACCCTCGAAAATTCCTAATAGAGAATTTCTTAGGTATGCAGGTTTCCTCACGATGTTTTCCTTCACCGTTAAAGCAAGCGATAATTCACAAAGAATACACACATATGAATTTTTTTATTTATTTCTTAAACACACAACTAAAATATATAACAATTTACTAAATCTAAATAAGTTTTTATTGAATGTAAACACAACAGAAATGTGAAAGTTCTGATTAAATCAACACCTGAACTTAGTTACTAATTGATCCAAATGGCACCTGGCAGAAATGGTGGAGGTCAATCGGCATTCCAATTAAATGTAACCGCAGTTAGGAGGTCGCGACCGTATCGCTAATGATCAATTGAAACTGAAGTTTTAACAGCTGCCATTATGCTCGTGCTTGAGATAACATTATTGAAAACTCTGAGTTAGAAAGTGATTCAATTAGAAAACTATTTTTATAATAATCGCTACCAACGAGTTTTTTTACTGGATTTTTTGAACGACTTTTTCTATCAAACTTGTTATAAATGTTAATGGCTTTAAGCACAAATGGTATCTAACAATTAGTATGACTTATTATAAATCTTTGATTATCGTGTAAAGATTATGTATTTAAATAAATTTATCGAATATATTTTGATATCCGTGCGGATAACGACCACGTAAGTGTGTCGCGTTCCGGGATCAGCCTGTGTATATCCGCTTCCAACAGGGCGGTATAAGTGTGTTAACTATCGAGGAGTAAACATTTCTCGTCAGTCGACATTCTATTGGACCCCACTCTACTTACCATTAGGTCCAGTGGGAACACTTTGCACTGCTCGTATAAAAGAAAAGATATTCCCGAAGCACACGTTTATGTTTTTTTAACTCATAAATGTTTTAAAACTAAAATATTTAATCAAAGAACAAACTGCATTTACGGAGTCCGTTGCAGAGGTAATATTCACAAGTCAATGGCCCAGAACAGATTGCATCGCATTGTTCCTTTGGGAACTCTGCCTCGTGACCAAGGGATTTTTAATGAGATTATTCCTGCTCAGTCGGCGGAGTACGAAGTAATAAAAATGATGTCGAAAAAAATAAATGTATTGAGACGCTTTACTGCGTTAAAATGGACATTACTGTCATCAAATCAAGACAGGGATTTAAATAATTTATTTTTGAGTCAAATTCTGAGTCCAAAATGATTATAGAATTATAACTGTCTATTTTTATGAATAAATGGTTCTTTTCCACATTTCCATAAATTTAAGCAGGATCTGTTGCATTTTGATTTAAGCGAAGTAGTAGTCGATGTACTCATTGAACAAAAGGACACTTAAAATGTGTTATTTATTAAATGCCACGTAGGTATCTCCTTGAAATTCAATTACGAGGTGTAGATTCTGCTTATAAGCAAGCAACATTTGCTGGTCAATCGCTTATACAACAAAAAAGCAATATATAAAATTTTGTTGACGCACACGTCCCTCTAATTACGACAAATTTATTAGCTTCTTTTTGCAGTCGGTTAACAACTATAATCTTTTCCAATTATATTGGATATTCTACGACTTTGACAAATCTATTGCGTCATCTGAGTTAGGTTAGATTTTATCATTTACCTTAGACAACGATCTGTCGAACGATTCTGAGAGCGATAAAAATTGATGAGTGGATACTGTAAAGAAAATTGGATATTCTTTTTTATAGCATATTATACTTTTACTAGCGTACAAATTTGCTTGAGTTTTTTGAGTTGCTATTATAATAAGGCGTCGCGCAGACGCTTTTAACTGTCACAGCAAAATACGACACAATTAGCGGCAAAAAAAATCGAATTCATTTGAATCTGTCATAAAATAAAATAATTTTGTAACAATTTAGTTGAAATCAATGCTAATACGTAAGAAAACGAAATATTCATAGCTGGTTGCACCCATTTCGAGTCGCGTGTCGAAAGCAACAATTGATAGCTTCTGTATGATGTCTTATAGTATAGCAAGGTAATATTTTTATAGATTATTTACCTATAGTATTTATAAATAGTACTATACTGTTCCATTATAGTTCTATACAGTGGAACAGTATAGTACTATTGATTTGTGTTAATTGAAATAAGTTTTCTGAGCAATCAATGTAGAAGCCATTAAAACCATCAATTTGTCTTTTTTAATGGAAAAATTATTACAGTAAATGTAAAGACCAGGAGCCATTGTCCACTAAACACCAATCTATGGGATATTAATAAACCCAAGCGAAATACACATAGCCATCAAATAGCCATCATCAATAAGCTATTACAGAGGAAAAATGTAAAACGACCCTCGGCCCGAAACGTAAACAGTAACACGACGCAATAAATATTTCCATTAGGGTTGAAAATCGTCCGACCACTTTAACGACACAATATTGAGTTTCGCGCCACAGCTTTTGCTGTGCAGAAAGTTTAGTTCTATTCTCACCTTTAAGGACTTTGTAAATAAGTATATGAAACGTTTGTAAACCATTCTCAATCTCAAACTATGATGTCTTCGTAGGTATTATTTCGCATTAACCGCATTGTCTATTTCTACCGTCACACAGCAGTGTGTACTGTGTATGCACTGTTGAGATCCATTTTGAAGTACATTGTAGCCAGCATAATTACACAGCTTATGAGACTTGGCATTTTAGGGGTCAGGGTATTGAGTGTAGTGAAGTCCATTGTACTTTTTAAATAAAAGATATATGCCGTTGCTACTATTTAAGGGCGGTCGTATAGCTTACCGTCAGGCGAACGACATGCTCATCTTGTCATTTGTTGCAATTAAAAATAACATTAGGAAATTTTCAGCCTTACAACATCTAGTCCTAAAATACATTATGGTGATATTATAGAGATAGTCTTTGTACGGGGAAGAACCGTGGCTTCTAGGCCGATCCTTGTTTATGAGCTCTAATCTGGAAACCAAAGTTAATTATTATTTAATCAATATACACCAATAATATGGTTTTAACTTCGGCAATAATTTTGTGGCTGTTTTGGTTGATGAAGTATATTTTTAACTGAATTTTAATATGGAAAAGGATCTAAATTCCACGTTTTTTACTTCAAAAGCAACAAGCAATGATGATCAAATGACTTTTGAAATCACCTGACACATTGAGACGTTTTTACCTTTCTGTACTAACTATTTTATGTCACGGAGCAGGAAACGGCGACATCGAGATCCATTAGCGAGCGTCGCGCGCCCTGTGGACGTTTTAGAATCAATTTTAGACATCTGCACTTGTATTTTATCTGCATAATTACCTGCATCTTATTGCAAAAGAATTCGTCTACAGTCTAGCCGTATGGTGTTATAATAATAATATAACAATATCGGAATATCACACTTTTCACCACTTATCACGTGTGTGTGAGGTCAACGAAGAACTGAGTTATGTTTCACTAAGAATTACATATATAATATGTACATATACTATCTAAATAGTGTTGGGCTTCGAGTCGCCCTTGCAGAGTAAGTGTTAAAAGTAAACCAGGTTTTCCGTTGAATAGGAACTTATATTTTCGATAGAGTGAACACATTAGACAACCGTATTAGACTAGCACACATTGCTTAGTAACAGTACATTGTTTATTCATTCCAAATACAATAATTCAAAAGATACATACTGTTACACGGCCAGTTTACATAACATTATTAAAAAGGCTTTGTATTTGGCTATGCAAACCTCAACACGCCCCCTCAAATACAAAGTCTTCAATTAAAATTAAATGAAACAAATAAATAAATCCTGCAAGTATAAAAATCTTAACAAGATTTAAGACCTATACCGTCTATACATTTATAATGTTTAATGCTAGGCAGCGGTTTTGTTAATACATCTGCTATCATATCGGTAGTGGCTACATGTCCCAAACTTATACTTTTATTATCTTTTAGAACCCTTCTAACAAAATGATATTTAATATCGATGTGTTTGCTCCTAGCATGAAACACAGGATCTTGGGCAAGGAAAATCGCAGATCTACTATCGGCATTAAGGGATATGGATGCATACCTTTCAAGCCCCAATTCGTTGAGTAAACTTTGTAGGTACAATCCTTCCTTAACAGCTTCCGCAAGACTGACATACTCCGCCTCGCAGCTGAATGTAGCAACAGTTCGTTGTTTACGCGACATCCACGTGATGCCAGCACCAGCTAAAGTAAAACATATCCCGAAAATGACCGTCTGTCTATAGAACAACTACCCCAATCTGCATCGCAGTATCCTTTCACGAACTCACCAGTTTTCTTATACACCAGGCCGTAGTTTATTGTTCCTTTCAAATAGCGTAAAATCCGTTTTGCCGCTTTCCAGTCTTCTTGCTTAGGATTGTTACAGAATTGTGCCAGTTTTACCACAGAATTTGTGATATCAGGCCTGCCCCCCACGAAGGCTGGGCGGTAGTAATAAGGCACTTTCTCCGCGAAAACAAAAAAAAAAAAAAAAAAGGCCTCGTTGCAACACTTAGGTACATCAATGAGCCTATCAATTCTCGATATGGCCAATTCTTAGCCTTTTCATCATCACATCGTTCTATTTTACTACCATTACTAATTTCCATAGGTGTTTTAATATTATTCGCATCTTGCATATTATATTTTGTTAATAATTGTTTACAATATTCTTCTTGCGACAATGTAATGACGTTGTCAGTTCGTCGGATGTCAATTCCTAAAAAATATTTAGCTTGACCATAATCTTTTAAGTCAAACTCCTTCCTTAGTTCATTTTAAAACGAGTTATGCGCTCTCCTTTTTCCGACGCTATAAGAATATCATCTGTAAATACAAGTACAAATAAATGTTCGTTACCTTGTTTTCTAAAATATAAACAGGGTTCATTTAGACTTTGTGTTAAACCCATTTCCTTTAACTTCTTATCGAGTCTTATATTCCATTGCCGACCAGCTTGTTTTAATCCGTATAAGGATTTTTTTAGCAAGCATACGTCGCCACCAGTGTTCAAACTTTCAAGCATTTCTTTAGCTCGTTTAATTACAAAGGGTTTCTCGCCCTCATTGTATATCAGTTTCATTAACGATTCCTTCAACAATTTTGGAACTTGCATATAAATTTCTTCGTCTAGATATCCATTTAAGTGAGCCGTATTAATGTCTACCTGATGAATCTCAAGATTCATCTCAACAGATAAAGCCATCAATAGTCTAATGGTATCCAACCTTGCTACGGGCGCAAACGTTTTATCGTAATCAACTCCAAATCGTTGACTGAATCCTTGAGCAACTAGTCTTGCTTTTTTCACAGTTGATTTATCCACATTTGTCTTGGTTGTCAAAACGTATCGACAGCCAACAATATTTCTATTTGACGGTCTACTAACGACATCCCAGGTGTCTTTTTGTATCAGACTCCTTATTTCAGATAGAATCGCTTCTTTCCAAGCTGACCGTTCGTCTCCTTGAAGAGCCTCTTTTAGTGATATTTCCACAGAACCTGCAAAATCCATGCAGTCTCCAAAAGTCTCTTCAGCTTCATTTTCTATTGACTGTTCTGGTTCTTCTACATGTATTGGCTCCGTTTCCACAATACTGTCCGGCTGTTCTATTTGCACCGATTGATAAACTTTTCTGGGACGGCCTACTCGGCCAGTACGTAGCACTTTGGGTCTCCCGGGACCTCTGTTCAGTACTACACCTCTTGTTTGAGTATCACATTCAAGCGTTTTCGAGCTTATATCTATTTCTTCCGAATCTCCTTCCTCAATTGACTCTAGTCTTTCGGTCACCATTTCCGGTTCCATAGATATTCTTGTCTCGGGCATTGCAAAGTTTTCCGTACTCTCTTTTGCCTCAGACTTTCGATCAAATAGGATATCAATGAATTTCTTGTCATTATAGTCCATATTTTTAATATCATTAGTGATATTTGATCCATCTTGTAGCATTTCATTTTCAATTTCTTCAGTCTCATAGAATTTTATATCTCTAGAAATCATGAACTTTCTCTGTTCCGGTATCCACACCCTAAATCCTTTTGATGTCTTAGGATACCCTACAAACATTCCTAATATTCCGCGAGAAGTGAACTTATCCTTACTTGGATTGTTATCAAGTACATATACTTTTGCACCAAACTTACGTAGATAATGAATTTTGACTGGTTTGTTGAACCATTTTTCATAAGGGATTTCGCCACCTAAACTCCTAGTGGGGCAGCGGTTCCTTATGTAACATGCTGTATCTACGGCTTCAGCCCAAAAGCTCATAGGTAACTTGCAATCGAGAAGCATGCATCTAGCCATCTCGACCAGCGTTCGGTTCAACCTTTCAGCAACTCCATTTTGCCATTTCTCACCGGCCATGGTAATTTTAAGGGTAAACTGTTCTCATTTAGGCTGGTTGATTCTCCTGCGTGCCCATGCTCTACACCTGGTTACGAGGTTGAACAATCTGCTCATCACGTACTTTGGGAGTGTGGTCTCTGGCATGAAGAGCGCAACATCATGTTAAACAGTATGCAAATAAGATCTGGGGTTGTATACTACATGGACCTTGTTGAGACTAGACGGAATTTCCGTGCTTTCCGGCGTTTTTGCCATGCCTATTGTAATCAAATCTAACAGCTCATGTGATAGGACCCTTTCATTTAATTTTATCCGTGGTGCTTTATAACTAGCTTATCTAGTTGTAAACGTCCCTATCCTTGAGGTTAAATCGCCTCCTTACATCATGATTTTGTCACCCGCATTGCTCTGGAGGGAAGTGGACAATTAATATTTCCAACTCCTCCCTATTTTTCTATTTGATTAATTTCGTTGCGGGATAATGACATATTAGTTTTCCCTGAGACTCGCCGAGCTTCACTGCTCGGTGTCACAAAATGCGTGCCACTGCTGATCCTGGCTTACAGGAGTTGTAGTGGTGGGTGTGAGGGCGGGAAAGTCTCTATAAAAACTCCATTTTGCTGTGATGTCCGAGCTACAGTTAATCTCCTCATGATCCCTTCTGATTGCAGAAACTCTTCAAATTCGGCGTTACAGTATTCACCGCCGTTATCGGATTGAAAATATTTAATCTTCGATCCTGTTAAATTTTCAACATAACTCTTGTACAGTTTGAATGCATCTAGAGCTTTATTTTTAGATTTTAGAATATATATCTCGCACCAGCGGGTACTATCGTCGATAAAAGTTATAAAATATTTACCACCCGTCTTTGATTCACATCTCATTGGGCCTACAATGTCAGAGTAAACGATTCGCAATTTTTCATTGCATGGACCATTAGATTCACCAAATGGTAATGCAGACATTTTACCTTTAGCACAAATCCCGCAGTCACGTATCATGCTAATGTCATTTACATTCACATTTTCACCTAATTTTCCTAATAGTTTGACAACATCCTTTCCATTCAGATGTCCCAAACGTTTATGCCAAGATTGTAGATTTACATTGCGCTCAATTATAGCATTAGCAGATTCAAATTCTTCAAGACAATATAAGTTACCCTGACGGTATGCCGTCAACTTAACTTGACCATTTTTATCAAATACCCACGCTAAGTCGCGAGTGAATTTGACATCGTAACCATTATCAGTAATTTTGGCTACAGAAACCAAATTGGTTCTTAAATCCGGAACATAGAGTGTGTCCTTAAACTCGATTGTGCCTACGGAATTGTCACTTAATGCCGATAGTCTAACTACACCCTTACCTCGGACTTCTGCGCTCATGTTAGTAGCTAGCTTCAATTTACCTCTGCTTTCTAGTAAGTTACCACCAAATTTGTGTACATCATTGCATAAGTGGGACGTGCAACCAGAGTCCAATACCCATCGCTGCTTTTGAGAATCAACAATATTACATTCATCTAAATCTGAAACATTTAAAGATGTTAGTTCCTCATCTACATTATAACTAAAATGTTGTGGTTTTGATTGACATTCCGAAGCTATATGCCCTGGACGATTACAACGATAACAGCACAATACTCTCCTTTCATTTTCCTTTGTTTTATATTTTATAGACGTATTTGTTATGTTACTCCTTTCATTCGATCTGCCACTTGTGGTCGGCTTAACAGACTTTACACTTCTTTTATTCCTTTGAGTATACATAACGCTGTCCTGTATCTGATGATTTGTACTTCTACATTCATATTCCTCCAGAATCTTGACTTTGAGTATCTCGGGCTTTGGTAGCTCATCTCTAGTCTCAATCGCACAGCGAAAATTATCGAAACTTGCTGGTAAACTATATAATAAAATAATAGCCAACAAATCGTCATGGATTTTGACATCCATACCATCTAGTTTATCTACTGCATCGAAAAATTTGCCCATTTCTTCTCGGATATCTCCCGAATCACTCATCTTATGAGTTAAGAGTCTTTTTAGTAGTGTCGCCTTTTTGGCAGGACCGCGCGACGCATAAACCGACTCTAGTCGTAACCATACTTCTCTAGAAGTATTGCAACCTCGAATATGTCGCAATTCTGATGCGCTTATCGCAAGAATGATGTCTGCCTTCGCTCTTGCATCTTCGGCCTCCCCATTTAAATAAGTCAGCCTCACCAGTGGGCTTTGTTAGCTTACCGCTTACGAATTTCCATCCGTCACTCTTTATCAAAATAGCTTCAGCCTGAATTCGCCAACTCTCATAATTGTCCTTGTTTAAGGGCTCGATGCGGATTGCCGATACATTATTCATTTTTATTTTACTTGAATAATTCGTATGACACCAGAAATGTCACACAAAAATTTTCACTCCTTAATTACTGGTTTTCTGGGTGAACTGGGCCCATAACCATTGTTGGGCTTCGAGTCGCCCTTGCAGAGTAAGTGTTAAAAGTAAACCAGGTTTTCCGTTGAATAGGAACTTATATTTTCGATAGAGTGAACACATTAGACAACCGTATTAGACTAGCACACATTGCTTAGTAACAGTACATTGTTATTTCATTCCAAATACAATAATTCAAAAGATACATACTGTTACACGGCCAGTTTACATAACATTATTAAAAAGGCTTTGTATTTGGCTATGCAAACCTCAACAAATAGCAGTATATAATAATATAATATCAGCCCTGTATTATATTCTGTCCGACAGCTGGGCACGGGCCTCCTCTACTACTTAGGGATTAGGCCGTAGTCCGCCACGCTGGTCTAGTGCAGATTGATAGACTTCACACACCCTCGAAATCCCTATAGACAACTTCTCAGGTATGCAGGTTTCCTCACGATGTTTTCCTTCACCGTTAATGCAAGCGATACTTCACAAAGAATGGTATGGAATGTGCGTATGGTATTGTCCTTGTTCAATTTACAGTCGAGTTCACTGCCAGTCATATTTAAAGCTAGTTCCTTTTGTGTTTGAATTGCACCTCTTATAGCTGTTGATTCAGCTGTTTCTATATTTTTTTTAATTTATAAAGAAACTGAATGTTAATCGATATTTACTAATCAAGTGAGTTGTAGTATACACATGCAATTTTTAAGGACCTTGTATTCATATGCAATAAATTTGAGATGTTTTACGTCTTTGTGAATATTGGAGGAATATAAACTGGCGACAATCTAATAATAAACAATGACAAATAGCTATAATAGTGAAGTCTTGATTGCTATTTTTGTTTCGTAATTCCCAGAGACATTAAACAGTATAGTTAGTTATAGATCGGACATTAGGACCAAGTGCCCCAAAGGTTATTTCAAATTGATAATAAGTCGTCTTATTTAAAATGTCCGTGTGACAAGATGCAGCATCGTCCTTAGATATGAATACAAAAATAATATATTTACAGCAAATATGCTATAAAATACGCGCATTAAAAACTTGCAATTCGCGATATGGAAAAATATGAAAAATTTTGCATTGTCGTTTTGCTATTTCACAGTAGATTGAGTAACCGTCGCATGAGCGCGAAATTTTTGGATGATAATCTTCTTAGGCCCTGACGTCTTGTCTATAAACTAACTATATTGTTTAATGTTTTAGCCCCTCATTCATAGACGTTATTTATCTAAGGACGGAGCATTGTCTTGATAAATAGCATGTTTCTCAGCTTTGTGCTGTCAGATAACTGACAGCTTGCTCTTTGTTCAACTTTGTATTATCTGACAGCCAACTAGATTGGAGTTGTAGGTATCTCAATATTAGCCAATCACAATGGCCCTATGTCTACGCACTGCAAAGGATGCCATGCCGTCAGCACTGAGAAACAGATTTGTTATCACAGCAATAGTCCTTCCTTAGATAAATAACACCTATGAATAAGGGGGTTATATATAGCTTAATGTCTTAGGCTCTATATAATCTTAGAACTCAAGTAATACCGAAAAATTATACAAATATTTGCAAAAAAATTAATGCGGATCAAAGCACCGCCTCCGTCGTAATGGTATCCTGATAGAAAATAGTTTATACAATTTATTATTCAAGCCATACTGAGCTGCATAGTGTGAGCACGACATAATATTTTACAAATTTGAATAAAATGTACTTTCACGAGCAATGTAGTGTAAAGGATATGTTGGCGCGACTGAGTGCCTCGTTTGCAGGGTGGCAACGATAAATGTGTTTGCAATACTAATGTGTTTTGAACAGATCGTTTTAAAATTGTTTTTAAAGTTTTTATTTTCACAGGAGAGGTTGATGTTTGAAGTGAAACTGCTTTGGAAGTTGTGATTTGAATCTCGATGAAAATGCAGGATATTTGAAAAAGGAATAACGTTCAACCAGCCTGCATTATCTATATAATTGTTCTAAAATTGTACCTGGTCCGAGCATTCTATATGTAAGTATGAGTTTCATATATGTGTTTGCGCCTGCGTATTACAAAACTCTAGTATAAAGCAAGCGTGTTCTATTATTCGTGTATTTTTATTTATGTGAATATTTTAATCCCAATAGTAAATTAATTTTGTTAGTATGTTTTAGCATTATGCAAAAATAATAAACCTTATATTTATCTTAATACTCTTGATACTTTAGATCCATCTCAATCTCTTTCAAGTTTCACTTCTGCCGTTTGTGAATTGCACACACATTTTTTTCCTTTTTTTTTATAACTAAAATAGGGTGCAGTTATAGGTTTTAACTGGGATAGGACATGAACACTTTCAGTAGAAAATACCAGGACATGTATAAATTTCTAGTCAAATGTTTTCTTGTGTTATAGTATTTTTCTATAACTACTTAATTTTTTATTATGAAATGTGATACTGGAACTTTTGTATAAAATAAAAACACGCCTTTCATCCCTGGAGGGGTAGTTAGAGGACCAATTCCCAAGATGTGATAAGGGGTGAGCCTATCGCCATATCATACTTAAATTAGAGACTTCAGGCTGATACTGAGTGCTTGAACCCAATATCTCTTTGTCCGACCCGGGCATCGAACCCGAGACTTCGGCACTGTAGTCGAATCTTAAATAACATTTTATATAAAATATATTATTTTTATTATTCAACATAAATAAAGTCACCACTCAATCTTAACTAAGATTAATAACGTGCACCACTCAGAATATGCTGATAAGCAAAATTAAACTTTACAGCCAATACCATTAACTTCTAACTCTATTGTTGTCAGAATTGCCTACTATTAATCTTACCAAACAAGAATAAGAAATCTCACGTCATGTGTAAACGTTCGCACGCTAGATAACTTGAGACCTGAAAAATATAACCTATTTCGGTGGCGGGGCGGTAAATCTACTAAATGGAGCGTTATATGGTAACCCTATTTCGTCCGATGACATGGAAATATTGTAAGAAAGGTATTCGAATTTACTGGATAGATTCGATATATATGATGCTATTTTTTTAAAAGTAAGCCTTTTTATATTGGTATCTCAATGTATAATGTTTCTTATTCTAGTATGGGTAAGTGTTAAATTTATAACAAATATTTTTGTTTTACTGGCAACACTCTCTCTGGTTCGGCCCTACGCCGTGCGGACATACCTTTATCCTTGTTGTGTATAAATAAACGTTATCGAACAATTTCCGGCTAATCATTTAGTATTTTGCCCTTTAAAACCAACAGTAAGGTATCTAATATTAGAGAACATTGCCTTAATTAGGCGTTTAAAACAGCATTTCCGGGATTTAAGTGAGAAATAGTATCTAAAGTTGACATTTCAACGGCAATTTTTGATCGCAAAACTGATCCTCGGTTTAATCTTTTGCTAAAGGTCAATTAATAGTGTGCGCTTCTATGTAGAGACGGCAGAGAATCTCGTCAGTGTGCGCCGGGCTTTATCTAGCTTATACGTACGATAATCAATTTGCCATCTCATAAAACCTGGCGGAGTACGTGTGCAGATGGCAGATTGAGAATTTATATGACTATATGAAAACGAGTAGTCGCTGCGACGCCTTCCAGCTTGGCTAATTTCTTGTTAATTCTTTGAAGATTGGGATCGAAATCGGGAATAAAGTTTCCCTAGATGTTTTTCTGCTAAAAACCTATGTAATAAGTTAGTTTAGGGCATGGGCATGTGCCAAATTTTACCCAAATCGGTTAAGCAGTATTTGTGTTTATTTCTAGTAGCATTTTAATATCTTTACAAACTCTCATGTAATACAGTAATTTTGACACTGCGTTGCTAAATGAAACCACATACTTATTTTCTACAAAAAAAAAAAAAACTTTACAATAAGTTACTCGAACTGTATATCAAATATCAATAGAAAATAATTAAAATTTTACACGCCCTAATCCCATACTACCAAAATTACTCTGTGTAGAATGTATTAATCAAATTTTACCTATAAAAGATTTTTGAACATCAACATTCTACCAGCAAACTGGTTTGAGCTAGACTCGGGTTTGTGTCTGGTCAACCATGGGCTATTTACATAATTCAGGCGGGAAGCTCTTTCGTGTTCATTCGACTTTATTCGTATTGAGATCAAATATCTGAATCCTTTCTTTGGAACCACCAAACCAACTGTAAAAATCCGTCATGAAAACAGGGGTAATTTAGGGTCAAAGAAATAACAATATAAAACGAAACAGCATACTGCCATTTCACATCGGTTGTCGGTAAGACAGTGGTAAAACCCCTGTCGAGCCATGGTGGCAAAAATGTCCACAGCATGCTAATAATATACCCGCGAATGTGCCCCTACAAAAGAGTCACGATTAGAATGGTAGAGTCACGACTTTAAAATTGACCATGTGCCATTTTTTTTATGGTAATACTGGCACCTGATGGTAAATGCGGTTCAGTTAATGTCGACAACTGATGAGAGATGAGGACGCCTCGCCAGTCAACATAATTGTGGCGGTCTCGTTGAAATCAGATCCAAATATTCATGGCAAATATGACAGGTTCTACATGTTCTCCCGAAATGAATATGAAGGCGTTCATCGGTGCGTTGGGGTTTTTGAACCCCCTACAACAGAAGACTGCGGACGACAACTAAGATACTTCCATCGGAGTAAGTCTGCAGCTGTCCCTAATGCATTGAAGACGGCCATCGCGGAGGTTTAGTTGGTATGTCCACCGTAGGGTGTGTATACAGTTAGAGTCTCGGCTCGGCGATCGCCCGACGTTTACCATCTTCCTGAGCGACTTAACGTCGGTTCGTAAGGCGCGATAAACCCAATATTACCTCTAAGTCGCCTCCCATGATGTCTGGGCGTAGTAATAAGACATTTTGTCTGCGAAACAAAAGAAAAAAAATGTTTTATACGTTGTTTACTATGGTGCTATCCGGGCGGATCCAAACATCCTATAACCAATAAACTTTTCAACATAATATCAACATGTATATTTGTCCTCAATTCTACGCAATTTTAACTTGAAATACACAACATAAAGATCGTAAAAGTAAGCCCTAAATTGCTTTTAGGTGCCATTTAACAGAATTGTACGCTGTAAGTGCGCCATTTAGATAAAGCATGAGTTATATCGTTCTTCACAAGTACCTGTTCGCAGATGCTGCTAAATAAAGATGAATCATAGTTTGTGTATTTAGTCATATCTAGGTAGCGAATTACTCATGTGTAAGAATATCTCTTGGACGTTATGTTGGCATGGCAGTATGCAGTTTGTTTTAGACAAACACACAATACGACTTAACTTGAAGGTACATAAAGTCTAGATTACGATGCGGCTACAGTAATTACAGTATCGTAAGTACAATGGAGATGTTGAGGCAAATGGTCTCATTTAAGATGGTGCACAAGATTGCGAGGAACAATACCTATAATGCAGGAAGAGGGATACTTTCTTTCGGCGTGGTTTTAATCCCCAACTCAAGATTTGGTAGTGTGCACGGTATAAGTTCAGAGTTCCCAGGTTCGAATCCCGGATCGAATAGAGATGTTGCGTTATTCGCATCATGCCGTGGACACTGACGAAAAATGGGAGTCTTGGCTGGACCTCTGCGTACCCCTTCGAGGATAATGGCGTGAAGATATCAGTTTAGATGACAGGGATAAAGTTAGAAAGAAATAGCATTAGTGAATTTGGTAGACCCCATGCATGTCTGCCTGCTCAATCAGCATTGAAGCTTCTGTTTAACTTGTCAGAGTTGTGGAAGTTGACAGTTGTGAAATAAAGGGGGAACTTCAAAAGATGTTTGTAACAAGGAAGTAATGTGGACCGGCCTTACAAAGTTTGATGAGGGTAGAAAAGTCATTATGGATATAAGGGTCCGAAGATGTTACTGTCATTGTCTTTCTTGGCCATTTCTCTTCTGTCGGATTTTTTTATGTTTATTTGCCTTTTCCTTAAAATATGCTATACTAACTTTATGCTTTTGTTATAAGTGCGTTTTTAGCAAGTTTTAAATATGTATCAGTTATTTTTATTTAAAACAGGTCTGAGGCACTCAACTTCTGCAAAATACGTTTACATGAAAAAGCCAAAATATTCCACCTTTAAACCAAAAGTTATAAAAAGCCTAAACAAATTCTGGCGTAAAATATTTTAAAACATTTTTGCAAGTCTAATGTTGACCTCTAACCTCTATAAT
Organism: Manduca sexta; assembly: GCF_014839805.1. Classification (NCBI taxonomy): domain Eukaryota; kingdom Metazoa; phylum Arthropoda; class Insecta; order Lepidoptera; family Sphingidae; genus Manduca; species Manduca sexta. Next base: position 5,251,619 of record NC_051121.1, on the reverse strand, counting down.
CATTAACGTCCATTAAGGTCCCTTTTTTATCTAGGTAAGTTTTGGAGAACTTTTTGCAAGTTATTTTACAACGCCATCTAGTGGGACACTTGACTAACGACTGTTTAATTATATTTAGAACATATTGATAGGAATATTTTAGAGCTACATTTGACTTTTTAAATGTCTTGATACTTGATATCATATTTATGAAATTTATAAAATACCAGCTTTAGAAGTAGTGGTTGTTGTTTCCCTATGCTCGTATCTACTGTTAGAAAATATTTTCTATTGTAATAGGTAATTATTAATCATAAAAATTTACTTATATAGTTCTCCAACTTTATCTATTTGCGTGTTAAATTCATTCAAATCTGTTTCGTACATTCTGCGTTTATTTGTAACAAACATTCAACCATCTTCACAATCGAAATTTATAATATAACTTCAATGAACGTGTGAAGCTATTTTCACATCACTGGAAGCTGTCAGTAATCGGCAGTGCTTAGCGAGATGAGATGCACGCTTGCACGCGGTAGCTGCTTCAATCTAAGCGCTCCGTGCGCCTTCATGTAATTCATGACTAAATGTAAAGGCTCCGTCGCAGTGGGAGCTATCAAATTTTATTTTAATACTATATTAAATAAATAGTATTCAAATATAATAGAATTACTGCAGATTTTATAGCCTATATTCCGATAGATTTTCGTGTCAAGTTATGGGTTAGGTATAAGGTATAAACATTAGTTATGTCTTAATATGACCATTTATTGATAACTTGGAATTTGTGTTTCTGTTACCTTTTTGTTCACCCCTTTATCCCCGAGTTTTGGACAATTATACAGTGTCAGATATTTTTAAAAGAGCTGAAAATAACTTAACCCATCAACAAAGCAGCATCGGCGATTTTAGGTATTGTCTAACTAGCACAGTTGTTCATTACGAATGTGTTTTCATCGAAAGCGATATCATTATGTTCAATCTAGACATAGGCATTCAGCTCGTCAATTTAATAATCTCAGCCAGTGCCATACATAATGCGGTTAGGTTTCTAGGGCATCAAGTATGCTTGTTAATAATTCTAATTCACAAGTGTCATATTAATTAAATTTTATTGCATGGCTGTCGCCCACAGCTGGTAGCTTATGCGTGTGGTTTTCAGGCATTGATTAACTTGTTTATTATTCTAATAATCCTGGGAATATTGTAGTACAAATAACTATAAAATTTTGATAGTGGAATAGGTAGAGTAAGTCTTATCATAATTGGGCTTGGTAATATTAATATCATTTATACTGGAGAGATATTATAATAGCATGTGAAACATAAACGTTATTTGCACAAATAGTACAGATTTTCTTAATTGGATAGTGCGTTCAATTTGATCTTGTTTTTTAGAATAGGGAATAATGCAAATCTCAAAAAAATTGCAATGGACCCAAGTTCAATAATATTATGAAGCCAAATGATATAATGATTCCGGGGTCACAAAGCAATTCTCAAGTTTTTAATGCATAGTTGACCCGCTTAATAAAGATGATCAATTCATCTAATTCCACCGTACGTTCAATTCATAATATGTATAACTTAGGCGCGTAATATTGATAAAAAAGAAATGTCAAGTAATTTGAAAGACACTCTTGCTGGTTATAACGACATTATCATACGCAATGTCGATGCATATGAAATTTCAGTTGACATCAAAGTTTGGTTGACATCGATGTCATGTTCGTCACTATATAAGTCAAATTTTCCAATAGCCCCGCTGGCTGGTGATCGCAGCATAAGCTAAGTATTCTTTTTATTAACATACTAGCTTTTCGATAAGACTCCACACACGTGAAAAAGTATTTCCGGAATAAATGTTTACTGGGTTAAAGGAGGCTATAGCACTCAGACGTAATGTAGCTTCCTATTAGTGATAAAATCTTCAAAATCGGTTTTGTAGTTCCTGAGATTAGCACGTCCAAACAAATTCTGTCTATAGTTTAGATTCAATTTCTCAAAGATAGTACATTTCGAATATCTTATATGATGAATGTAGCACTGCGACAGCTCCCTTACCACATACAGTTATTGCTGCCTGACGTCTAAGTGGATTCAGGAGTCGTTGGCTGGGACTTTGATGGATTAAGCATATATGTACGCTCATTATTTATTATGCAAGGCGGATATAATCCCCGTGGTACGAACTCGAAACAATGTCATATTGACTGAAACTACGTGTATGTCATGTTTGGAATGTAAATAGATTAATTGTATTGCAGTAATTATGTTATAATTAATAGCAAGTTGTAATTCATAATAGTAATGTAACAAGGTGTTGGATAGACGCAATTTGCCGTGTAATATTACTATGAAGTTCAGTGTAGTGTTGCTTGGAATTGAAAAAAGCCTGATGGATGTCTTACTATTTACTAAGGTTCATTTAGTGGTTATTAGAAATAATTGGTCCTACACTGTATTTGCATCTAGGAGTCGACTCTAATGATAAAAGTTTCCTGGAATAGAAAAAAGCTGATCGATGTTTTAAAAGTCTTCATTTAGTGGTTATTAGAAATGATTGGTCCCGCTTTTTAATGATGCATGATATTGTATTGCATCTAGAACCCGACTCTACTGAGAATAAATTTTGAAAACAACCGTTTTGCGTTATCGACGCAAGCAAATTATTACAAAAATAGAGATCATATTACATAAATATATGCGCGATAAATAAAAATTCAATCGTTTGGTTCGTTCAGTCGTTCCAAAGGTTTTGCGGGATATTGCATATTTTTGGAACAGAAATCTCCTGTTATTTATTGACCCACATATTACATTAACAATATATATGATTGCTTATTACAATTCAAATTTCGTCCAAATAAACTTCAAATGCCACCTTAATTCATTACTTTGTCTCCTCTAAATATATGTAACTACAATGTCTTGTCATTCGTTTGAGACATAATCTTGCATATCTTGCTAACATTTTTAAACCACATCGGCAAAGTCCCACTGCACTTGATGGTAAGTGGAATGGGGTCCACATAGAATGTAACTAACGGGGGATGTTTACTCCTCGTCAGTCGACATCATTATGCCGGCCCGTTTTGAGAAGATGGTAAAGTGATCAATCATAATATAAAATGTAGTGATATAATGCAGCAGTTTATGTCACTCAAATGTCGCGCAATAAAATAAAATACCAAACCCTGGATGGCACAGCGCATTTCAGTCGACTGCAGATATTTGTGACAGACTATGTGCTTAGAACGTACCAATTATCGATAGTTTTATTAGTATTTTTGTCGATAAAAATATACAAAAAAATATTCACGTAAAAGTATTCCTATATTAATTTATGTTTAGGTATCGGTGGTATTGAAAATCTGTCTGAAAATTTATTTTTCTTTTTGTTGTTAAATGTGCCTTGGTTTAAATAGCGTAATTAGCCTGGTATAGGACTTTCTGAACCTGATAATACTTTCAAGATCGTTTATAAAAAAATATTAATAGATTCACTAAGATTAAGTCTAAAGAATACGTCAGGTTAGGAACCAGCTGTCATAAAAAAAGAAAAAAACGTTAAACTTGTTTGCAAAGTAATTTCAAGCAATATTAAATATAATAAAATGTAGAGAATGCCTTCGGCATTAAGTCCATCTTTATACTCTTTGTATATAAAGTATAATAAAATAAAATAAAAAAAAATGAAATTTAATGTAAAACATATTTTATACAACTAGTAGATCTCTTAGGTTCTCAATGTCAAATTTATTCATCGATTACCAAAAAATAATATTAAAGCCTAAAAATATCGATAAGTTTTATCGACTAACCAACTACACCACACTCGCATCCGCGTGCAGCGGTGACCTCGCGAGATATCCGGAATTAGATTTGTAAGCTATCACTGGTTGAACCGGGTCGGGTCGGATATTATGTAGGCCAAAACAATAGCTCCGAATAACCGGATTTGCGGCCATTGAAATATTATCATATGCCACACGCAATGATGGCGGACATTAGTGCGGATATTCTTTACTGCTTTTAATGTTAAATTCCAAAAAATTTAAAACTGTTCGTTTAGAACGTTAAAATAAAATTTTAATTTTATGTTTTTCTGCTGCTCATTATTATTGTCAGATATTGTATTTTTTATTTTATATTGACTACTAGTTAGGAGCATGTGTGTTTATTCAACAAATTAACGGAGTTTGCGCGGTGCCTAATGACTAATCGATTGATCTAAAAACTGGTGTTATTGTTTTGTGAAGATATTGACACTTTTTGCTACAAACGCTGAACGTTTGACAGACTGGGGCTATAGTCGTATCGATCGATTGATTGGTATAATATTTGTGAAAGTATATCTGTAGTCAATAATAGTTTTTATTTTAATTAAAATCGCTTCAGAATTAACACTATATTCAACCTACATATTTGACCTCCACAATTTGAATGATCAAAAGCAATGGAAAAAACAAATTAAAGCCGCAAAATGTTGTATTTGTTCTATATATTATGAAATAAAGGGCCACTCGAGCTGAGCCACTTCTCATTCCAATATAACTTTTTTAATAACGATTTTCGTTTTAGCATCTCCCTCCCTTTTGAAACTCGATGAATTAAGGCTACAAAAGGCCGTACTCATTTTTTTATTATAGATACAATATGTAGATATGGTGAGCAGACTTGATAAAGGTCGCAGGAAACGGCTAGCCTAATCCCTCTCAGTAGTAAAGGAAGCCTGTTCCCCGCAGTAGGGCAATTTATAATACAGGGCTGATATTATATAACAAAAAAAAAAAAACTGATTTTACTGGCAATTTACAACAAGGTGTAAAAGCTGCCACAGTGGCCCACGAAGGCGTTTCTGGATCAGTCTGTGTACTTTCAAACAAACCGGCATAATTATGTCGACTGGCGAAGTGTAATCATCTATCAGCCGAAACTGTTACTATATAGATTCCTCCTTAGGGGCCGTTCAAGTATTACGTAACGCAATTTATGAAGATTTTTGACCCCCCCCACCCCCACGTAACGCGCCGTAACGTTTTCCTGTACGCCCCTGCTTCCCCACCAAAACTATAAAATGTAATTTTTTTCTAATATTCACAATAATTTTACGCAAAATACCGGAAAGTCGCTAAAGATCTTTGTTGTTTTAAAATAAAAAAAAAATGTTACATAATGCTTTGTATGAGACCCCTCTCCCGCCCCTGTAACGCATTGTACTGTTTTACAAGACCCCCCCCCCCCCAATAACAAACATACATACATAACATCACGCATTTATCCCCGAAGGGGTATGCAGGCGCAACTAGGGCACCCACTTTTCGTCAAGTATGTTCCGTCCCATGATGTGATAGGGGGCGAGCCTATAGCCATATCGCCCCCAATTGCGTCACGTAATACTTGAACGGCCACTTACAGCACTGTATAAACCAGCGAATATAAGTCAAGTAAAAATACATTGTTCTTAGCTTGTTTCTAGTAAAGTATCGGCAAAGTTAGGCCTCTCGTATTGAATTTATGACATCAGAGCTATTTTTACGAGCGAGGGAGTTACAAAGTTTCCATGAATATAGACTACGAGTTATGATCAAATGTTGTTCAAGTTATCGTTGCTAGTCGTTTTATTCTTTGCTTGTAGTTACTGGGAGTTGTAGTGTCAACTGTGGTGGTTAGGAATTGAAGAGGATACAGTCATTTTGACATTGCGTTACTAAATGAAACCATACACTCGTCTTCACCTTTGCTGATTTTGTGTCAAAAATCATCCATTAATAACGAATATTTTCACCAACTATCCTGGTTAGCATCTAAAGAATAATTTTATAAATTATTAAGGTTTTGGTTGGTTTGGAGATAACTTTTAATATTGCAGTTATGGAGACGAGGATGCTGTTCGCTTGATAGTAAGCGACACGAGCGCCTATAAACGGTAGCAACACCATACAACACTTTGAATTACAAAATGCATGGAACTCTACTGTGCTCGTGACCCCCGAGATAAAATGTTAAGCCTCATAATGTCCAGTACGCTGGCTACAATATCCTTGAAACTGGAACATAACAGTGCATGTCCACTGCTGCTTGGCAGTAAAAATAGACATTACAGTAGTAACCTATCCCGACTTACTTAAAATTTTGCACCTCTTTGTTGCTATTTTGTGTCGGGTGTGGCTTTGTTAGTAAGTCATGAGGCCTACAACAACTGCTAAATTATGATTTTGGAACACCTAAACAGAGTAATTTTGGCATTGTGTTAATTAAATCTCATACTCGTTTTACCTCTACCAAATTTGTGCCAAAAATCATCGATGAATAACTAATATTTTCACCAAAAATCCCGGTTTTACTTTTCTGTTTTTTTATCATTTTGTGAAAATATGGTGTGTACATGAGTTTATATCTGCCTGAAAGTATGATATTGCCATTACGACTAATTCATTCTCTTAGATAAGTAGTTGTGGCCAACCAGGCCAACCAGGGCATGTTAAATTAAAATGACTTTTATTGACAGTTATTTTGTTCGAAACCTACACTTTTTATTTTATATTTACGGTTCAAGTAACTTATTGTAAAATATTATTTTAAAAAGAGTAAGTATGTGATAGCCTTTTATAACATAATTTCAAAATAACCCCGGGTACTATGATTTTAGATACATTACAATAAGGTCCCTTAATCTGTTTCCAAGAATCCAAGCTTGTAGACTATACGTTAATAGGTTAGAACAACATATTTTCCCCTTTCCCGGCCATTCCCGGCCGTCCCCCGGGATGATTTCACCACATCCAATAAATAACGGAGCGTACAAAATCTACGAAATCGTATCACGATGATAAATTGGGTTTATTTTGCATTATTACAGGGCAAATGAGGCACGAAGTTATTTTTTATAGAAAATACATCAAAGGTTCCTTATTTTCTACAAATTACAAGAGCCAATCTGTCGTCTCGCTTCCTTGTGGAATAGTAAGGTAACATTCGTGTTCCCTCTTTGCAATAGGTACTTTAATTGAAAGATGAAGAAGCAATTAAGCAGGCCGGCATAATTGTACAGACCACCGAGAGCTAGCAACGTTCTTTGCTGTTTGTATTTTTTGGACGTTATTTCACATAACAGCGGCAATAGCCTAGTTGGGAGTGAAATGGCCTTCAGAGACAAATTTCCACAGGTGCGAAATCAAAGGGCACCATATGCATACATATTTGTCAAGTTCTCCATAAGAATTTTGAAGGTATGTGAAGTCTGCTGAGAAGTCTCTGAAACATCGAGGCCCAAAGGTGTTCAGAAAACGGCTCAGACGCGGCAATCAACAGATCCAGAAACTTGCTGTAGAGGAAGGCTATTTAACAACGGACCGAGGAAAGATACTGGAGACCGTAGAGAAATTCTACACAGAATTGTATAGCTCTCGAGTGTCCGAACCAACATCTTCTACACCTGGTAAAGATCCAAGAGCAAAATTAGTGAGACATCATACGGAGGATTTACCGGAAGTAAGTTTGTATGAGATCAAGAATGCGCTGAAACGCATGAAGAAAGGGAAATTGCCTGGACTGGATAAAGTCACATACGAACACCTCCTGCTGGGTGGGAAGCCAGTGTTAAAACAACTCCAGCTGTTGTTCAACAAAGGCACTTTTTGAAGGCATAACACCAGACACATGGAAAAATGCGGTAGTTATACTTCTACACAAGAAAGGAGATGTCACCAATCTTGGTAACTATCGACCCATTTCGTTGCTCAGCCATGTCTATAAGCTCTTCACTAAGATAATAACGTTGCGAGTTACCACGAGGCTAGACGCCGCACAACCAGTGGAACAGGCAGGATTCAGGAGTGCCTTCTCTACGGTTGACCACATCCACACAGTCCGCCAAATAATGGAAAAGTGTATAGAATACAACAAACCCATCGCAATGGCCTTTATCGACTTCGAAAAGGCCTTTGACACGGTAGAACATTGGGCCGTCATACACTCTCTCCAAAGATGCCAGGTAGACTGCAGATACGTTCAGGCAATCAAAGAGACGTACCAGGCGGCAACCCTTCAAGTAAAATTACATGACCTGACAAAGCCAGTGCCCATCAAGAGGGGGGAGTGAGACAGGGGGACACTATGTCACCCAAGATGTTCACAGCATGTTTGGAGGACGTATTTAAGCTTATTGATTGGTCGGATAGAGGCGTCAACGTAAACGGGGAATATCTGTCACATCTTCGCTTTGCAGATGACATCATTTTGTTTGCTAACAACAGCGAGAATTTGCAGACCATGATAGAAGAGCTGTACTCCGCATCAATTAGTGTTGGTCTAAAAATAAATATTTCAAAAACCAAAATTATGTGCCCCGATTCCGACACTCAATACCTGGTTGTGGGGGGCCAACGCATAATGAGAGTCGAGGAATACGTCTACTTGGGCCAAACTTTGAGTCTCGAGAAAAATGGACAAGACCGCGAGATCAAGCGTCGCATCCAACTAGGGTGGGGAGCTTTTGGCAAACTGTCCGATGTACTCAAAGCCAAGAAAGTGCCTCTGAACCTCAAACGCCGAATATTCGAACAGTGCGTCCTCCCCGTCATGATATATGGTGCTGAAACCTGGTCGCTCACCAAACAACTGATCCATCGACTTCAAGTTACCCAGAGGGCTATGGAGAGAGCTATGTTGGGTATTTCTCTTCGGGATATGGTGCACAATACCGAGATCCGCAAGAGAACCAGTCTACGAGACGTAGCCGAAGTCATAGCTCGAAGGAAGTGGAAATGGGCAGGCCACATAAGCCGCACATCAGATGGCCGATGGGGAGGAAGGTACTAGAATGGAGGCCAAGAACTGGGCACAGGAACGTGGGGAGGCAGCCGCGAAGATGGACCGACGACATCATTCGGATGGCCGGGAAAGACTGGATGCGGAAAGCCCAAGACCGCGCTAGTTGGCGAAATATGGAAGAGGCCTTTACTCAGCATTGGGTAGATGAAGGCTGAAGAAGAAGAAGAAGAAGTCTGCTAATCCGCATTGGACCACTGTGGCCTCTCGATAGTAGAGGAGGTCTGTGCCCAGCAGTGGGACAATATATAATACAGGGCTTATTACATTTCAGATAAAATAAGATGCGAAAGTCGCTTGTCACTTTAAATTAAAAAAAAAAATGATTGAAGGACTTACTGCTAAATTTCCAAATATTTCCACCTAATGAATCACCCTGTATTGTTCCCAATAGTTTCATGTTTCACAGAACATTAATCAAACTTGGGTTAGGGATGTGCTCCCGACCGCGTTTAAGGCTCCAGATATGCAAGTCACTGCGGATAATAGAGAGGGAAGTGACAGGGTTGATGACGAAGCACGGTATTGAAAAAAACAAAGGTATGGGACCTTTTCGTGAACTTTCTCGATCAAATAAAAAAGGAAGCACGTAAATCAGTCCTCAGAACTTAGAGTTATCGGTATAAATACATAAAGTCTTACTTATAAACTTGCCGAAGCAAGTTAAACGCGAAAGCGTTCAGGGGTAATTTCTTAAATAGCTGGCAAAACCATCACCGGTTTCCTAGTCTAAACCTTATTTAGAAGCAAGATGGTGGGTTTTGACTTACAGCTGATCGAGTAAATTTGTTTTTTAACTAAACATAGCTTTGTGAATTTTTTATAAGTAAGACTGATAAAATACAAATTATGGACAATGCTTAGTAGACGAAAGTGGGGACGCTACGAAGCATGGCACAAAGAGGAAACCGAGAATATAAAATACTGTATAATGTTTTCTATATAATTATCTTGCCGGGTTAATCTTATACATTTATGTGTTTGTTTCTTTTTCATCAAGCATTTTCGTTTCATCGAGTTTCAAATCACAACGATTCTAAAGATTTTCGCTTTAAAAATTCAAACACACTTTAAAACCTTTTCCTTTTTTTAGAGTCGGTTTAAAAGAAGATCAAATGTGTAATTTCTGTAATCTATACTTATAATAAATCTGTAGAGAGGTCAATACTGTACATGAAATATATTTCCAAAATAACTATCAGGGGGTGATTAGGGATCGATACTGATGCCAAAAATGCAATTAGTAAATTTTTTGTCTGTCTGTCTGTCTATCTGTCTGTATAACCGTAATAGAAACAAAAACTACTCGACGGATTTTAACGAAACTTGGTACAATTATTTGTCATACTCCTGTGCTAGTTATAGTATACTTTTCATCACGCTACAATTAATAGGAGCAGAGAAGTGAAGGGAAATGTTGGGAAAACGGGAGAAGTTACTCCATTTTTTAATCTTCCGTCGCGTGTGCAACCTTAATGGTTAAAGCTACGCAGAAATCATGTATGACGGAAATGTTCTCCTTAGAATTATGTAAAAAATATCCCACGACAGCATATGTCTATCTTTTATGGTTGACTCACAATAACACGTGTAACTCCCGATAGCTTAGCAGTTCGAAGCTTTCTCATTATATTTGACTACTCTTACGTTTTTAACACTCTCAGTCATACCTAATTAAAAAAGTTAACATTATTAAATATTCCTTANAAAAGATTCATAGAAATCGGTATAGAAACACCAAAGTTATACATGAAATACGCTAATAATAAGCCATCACGCGTGAATACTGAATCATGCTATAAGCTTCCTTCGATTTCACCAGGATCCTATCATCAGACCCTGACAGGACAATCGGACCACCTGCATACCACCATACTTAAAAAAACATCCCGACAAATTGAGCACCTCCTTCATTTTTGAAGTCCGAAATCCACGCGGGCGAAGCTGCGAGCGGAAGCTAGTAATAAATATTTTTGTAGGTTATAGATTTGTCGTACGCGATGGCTGGCTTGGTACATGCCATCAGTGTCTATTTTTGTGCCAAACATCATCAGTGTAAACATTAAAAAACAACTTAGCTAGTATATGTAGCTTGACATTACGGGAATTAACTTTTTAATAAAACATTTCAAGACCATCTAGCGCGTAAGTTAAATGGTTTTAAAATGTTTTTAGTCTATTTTCTTTCTTAATGCTAGCACTCGCCTTTTATGTGATGCTTTCACTTTGCTCAATCTACATACTTTGTAGCAAAACTTTTACATAAACCAATTACTTTCTTGAAACAAAGTACTCGTATGTAAATTAATATGTACTTGTATAATAAAAAAAAATATATCAAAATGTACTAAAAGAACACTGAACTGATCCATGCTTGCAGTAAATTGATCGATTATTTTTTATTGCTTTGAATGACGAGCAAGTTTGCCGTTCGCCCGATGTTAAGCAATACGACCGCCCATAAACAGAGGAAACACCACCCAAGCTTGAATTACAAAGTATTGTTTGGTATTCTACTGCGCTCGCCATCCTGAGGCATGAGATGTTAAGTCTTATTATGTCCAGTATAAAACTCTACATACTACCCACTGAGCAAATTTCAACCATAATTACATGGTACGTTGCATATTCAAAGCTATTCAAGTGATTAGGGAACTCGAGTTACGACGGCCAATCGATAGTCAAAGATCATGAGAGACCTGCCACCGGTAAATGTTGATTGCTAATGAAAATAAAATGTAAACTGCAACATACCGCAATTATTAACTTTATAGGTTGTAGAAAGGTATGTTAACCACGGCCTTAGTTATTTTATCGTTTTAGTATCGTTTCTCATTCGGTTAAAATAATAACGGGTGCACGTATGGCTTCTTCACGCGGATCATTTAATTATTAGACTATACGTGGTTAATGCTTGCATATTTGCTTCTGTTAATATCGTTTGTCTTAAGGCAAACCTATTTAGGTCTTAATAGGGTCAATAGAATAGGGGTCGTAGCGAAGACTTTATACAATCGTTAACGCTAATAATAAAACCAAAAATGTATGGGAATTACATTAACTAATGATAGACTTATCGATCGGATGTCATTTCAGAATAATTTATGCGTATATAAGTAACGATTGTAGAAATGTGATAGCCTAATTGTGTATGGAATGGATTGCCGAGACGAAAGTCCAAAGGTTCGAATCTCAAGGACACACACCTTTGACTTTTCTATGTGTGTATTTTTTGTAAATTATCGCTTGCTTTAACGGTAAAGGCAAACTTCGTGAGGAAATCTGCATAACTGAGACGTTCTCGATAGAAATTTTGAGGGTGTGTGAAGTCTACCAATCCGCACTAGGCCAACGTGGTTGACTAAGCCCTAATCCCTTTTTCTTTTCTATAAAATAATTCAACATTACACTTATTGTTAGGTAGGTATTGTGTTACCAGCGATAATTCACTCTTTCTCTACATAAAAATTGCATATCCACGCACTGATTAATAAATTGGCTGGCATATTCAGTTATTTCGTCACAAGGGGCCATCCATGAATTACGTCACACGTTAAAAGGGGGCAGGTGTCAACGATGTGACATTGTGTTACAAGGCGGCGCGGCGGTGGCGTCATAAGTTTCGAGAAGGCCAATTGCAAATTCTTCACTATTAAAATATATAATAACATACATACTTACCACTGTTGGGCACGGACCTCGTCTACTACTGAAAGGGATTAAGCGTTAATCCACCACGCTGGTCTAGTGCGGATTGGTAGTCTCACACACCTTCGAAACTTTTATTATATTAAAATACAGAACATTAATTATAAACAAAAAACTTTGAAATATATTCTTTCTGCTATACATAGGGTATGTGAAAAACATGTGATGTCTCATCAACTTGTGTCCCGTGAGTGTGATCTCTTGTGACGAGGACGGGGAAGAGTCAAAAATCATGAAACTCGTGACGTAGTTAATGGATGGCCCCCAATTACTAGGAATATTGCGAGTCATGTCGCGTAATATGGCTCTGAATAGTTAAGGTATTGTGACCAGGTCTTTACACTATACTATGTTAGTACTATTATACCTATAACCACGGTGTTGTGAACAAGGCATTAAACTTTTATACCTTGGGGTCTAAAATGGGTTCTAATATTGAAGGTTCTGGATTTGGTGCAGTCTGGAAATTATATTATTTTCATGATTTACACAAGATGATTATATTAATCTGGTATTTTCGGATAAATTAGATTATAATCTCACCAGCACAATAAAAGATCTCAGCATGTTGTGGCAAAATATGGCAATCATTTCATGTATTGACAACGTTAACTAAAAGAAAAAGGTGACCCCAAAGCTGATTCATTATTTTCCTGCTCACACTATGGAATACGTTAAACAAACATTTTATAACCTAACATGTACATATTGACATATTTACGCCACAATTACTCCAAGAATCGCGTTCCTTATACCAAAAAAAATCAGACTTTATAAACTAACCGATCCACTTCTGTGTCAGTTTTAGAAATAATTTTTCCCTCCACTCCTTTGACAATATTAAAAATGGGAATTGAAAATCTTGTCAATGTTTGAAGCCTTTTAACAGAATGCCGACTGGATTACGGTACTAATAAATTACTGCTTATCTTGTACTCCATTGAAAAGAGATTTTGGGGTAGCCCCTAATCCAAGATAATGGAGGCGGTTTTAGCAACTTCTAAAAGCATTATTACATGCTAATAAGGTTCAGAATCGTGTGGCAGGGTTTTTTAAAATCCTCAGAAGTTACTTAGTCGGCAACACGCGAATACGACAGCTAATTTTTCCTTTATTTAAGACTAGTTTTTGCTTGTGACATCGCACACGTTTAGTCTCTTCCGCTATAAAAGTCCGTTAATCGCTATATTGACTTTTAGGGCAATCAGAAAGACGCCGGAGCCTTTTTTTAAATATTAGATTAAAATAATAATTAATGTTTACAGAACCAAAATACTGACATAAATTACTAGCCATGTGTTAGTTCAGAACGTGCTAAGCACCTAAAGCCGTTAGTCCAGGACCTGATCTCTCTCCGGTCATGTCGGACTGCCGTCTCACCGGACTATGAGAGTGAAGGAACAGAAAGTGCACCTGTGTATTGCGCACACACTTGTGCACTATAATATCTCCTGCGTACTTAGTTGATCTCCTTTGAGATTGGCCGCCGTGGTCGAAATTCGGTTAGAAAGGAATCGAAGGAATCAGTTCAGAGCATAGTCTATGCGTATGCGAATAATATTATGACAACAGAAGAAGTTTATGTCATGATATTGATTTATTATGTTCAGTACTGTATTTATTATGTAGACTTTTGGGCCTTTGATCAGGAAATAATATTAAAGCAACCACAAGATAAGTGGCAACCCTCGTCCCTACACCTTTAATCAAAACTTTTTGCGAATCTTAAATCAAACTCTTTACAAGTTTAATCAATCAAAACCTCCAACTTTGTTCAATTTACCTAAAAGCGAACAAACCCTTTACAATAGGTTATGACTGACAATAAGCCTAGCTTTAGGCTGGAAAGAAATGTGACAGTTTCGTGCGCCCTTATTTTAACGAAATAACACAACCCTTATCACGCCTTGTCGGCCGTAACTTTGCAAAGGGAGATGATAAGTCCCGCTGACTTGCGAACATACGCCTAAGGCCTTGATAAAAAGGATGGAAAACTTTACTCTCAAAGAGAAATGATACATTGTCCTTTGTATTGTAAATACTTTGTAATAATCAAAATTAATAATTCTTGTACAATTTACTTCAATTGATATAAAAATTATATATTCTGTGTTTAAGGTATAGAATGTAATTGGCAAGGCTTTTCAAATTATGTTGCAGCAGGCGCAACCACTATTTCAAAAACGTACAATTAGCTATCGTATTTGCGTGTTGTTAACTAAGTAACGTGTGAGGGTTTTTAAAAACCTGCCACGCGATTCTGAACTTTATAAGCTGTAATAATATGTTGTTTGACTGCCTCGGTGGCGTAGTTGTATTGCACGTCCGGTACAATAGCGCTCTGAGGTCCTGGGTTCGAATCCCAGGTCGGGCAAAGTGATATTTGGGTTTTTCTGCTCAGTATCAGCCCGGAGTCTGGAATTTGAGCCCGATATGGCGGTAGGCTCGCCCCCTATCACATCATGGGACGGAACATACTTGGCGAAAAGTGGGTACCCTAGTTGCGCCTCTGCATACCCCTTCGGGGATAAAATGCGTGATGTTATGTATGTAATAATATGTTGTATGTTTGGACTTGTTCTATTTCCCACTACAGTTTTTAAATTAATTTATTTATAAATTACAGAATGTATACAATAATGATCTATAAACTTCATTTCTGGACAAAATGCGGTCGCACGAGGCAAATTCTATGCTAACATCTAGCTTTAAACCGCGTGATAATTTCGTACGTAATCTAATCAAATGAACGAGCCTTAGTCAATTTAGCCTAACACTGGGCAAACTCATGCACTGATTTTAATTATTTTATGTATTTCTTATACTCTGTCCACCCGATAAAACTTTAAATAGACAGAAAAGAATTCAAAAAAATTGCGATTCTTTAGTATTTCTCTATTTTTTATTACTGTTCTTTCAATGTAGATTTAACGGATTCTGATATCTTATCTTATAGATGCATTATTTATCACCCTTCCCGAGCATGCTATGGGTATCGGAATCCCTCTTGGAAATTTAAACTAAATATGACTACAAATGATCAAGCAACAGTATTAATATAGTTAATACTAATGATTTCTTATGTTTACGCGAATGTTAGACATTAAAATTAAACTATTACCGCGATAAAATCCGAAAAATTGTTTATGTTAATAGGTAATACTCAGATAGTGTTGCTACTTCCCAGTAAGACAATGTCCTAAAACGAAACAATCATTGTTATCATTTCTGCCATTTTCAAAGGTTGCCGTCGCGTACCAAAAATAAAAATGCCCTGAAAATTATAAAGAATTCAATTTTGCGGGCGTGGCGTGTAAAATTGAAAATTGTGTGGATCGCAACAACGTCTATGTCTGTTTTGTACGGTGTGCAAAATAGTTTGTGTTTTAATGAGAAATTTTAATTTCGGTATTTTTTTTCATAATGGTAAAGATACAAGTATTATCTAATAGTAATTGTGATAGTAATATAATATAGGATTATATTATTACTTATATATAAAAATGCGAAAATATGTACAGGTTTCAAAGGTCCGGAGAAATTAAAGCTGAATCCGTTGAACGAATTTAAATGATGCTTAGCATATAGATAGAGCAATTAATCTTGGACTCACATGTAGGCGAGCAAGAACTATTAAATGTGAAATATTAAATCTGTTTTTTTATAAACATTTGTTTAAAAATAGAAAAAGCCGGTTTTTAGATAAATTTTAATATGAAGAAAAAATATGTTGGATTTTTTTTTACTAATTACGATAAGGGATTATTAACTCAATGTATAAATAATTAAAAGCGTCTTTTTAATGCTGGCAGGACATACGACCGCATGTTTGAGTGTACTTTCAATGGCATTCATCAAAATGTCACCAGCAGGTGCAACGCAAACCACGCCCAGCGCGTGAAGCGAAACCGTTTTAATGACACGAAATTACATGTATGCTGTTCAAACATGCGTTAAATGTTAGCTCTTATGTATTGGAAGTAAAATAGAATTTAGGGATTTGGTTTATATACAATTTCTAGTCTTCTATTATCCCTATTCCTTTTACTACCTAATATTAATTTACCAATATAAATACGATAATTTATGAAGTTGCACGGATATGTTTAGAAACCTCTGAACTGACAGACTATTTCCTGCTTTCATTCAGATGCACTATTCAGAGAAAAGTTACATTCGGGTGGAGCGACATTTAGTAAATTATAATTATTATTTAATAATAGCTTTTGATCGGGCCTCCGCCTGCGTAAAAAAGCTACTTTATAGTTAAGGAGTAATGTAGCTTCCTATTAATGAAAAAAAATTGGTTTAGTAGTTCCTGAGACTAGCGCGTTCAAACAAACAAACTCTTCAGCTTTATGTATTAGTATGGATTTTGTTAAGGTGTAGAGCTGACTTGTCTGCACCACGAGTGACACCGGAGTGATATCTATACTAAAAAAAACGAGTGTCAGTTTTACCTATGAGCATCATTCAGTCGTGAGACAGCTAAGAGTATAAAAATCTATACTCGAAAATATATAATTATTTTGTAACAATAATTACTTGCTTGTCGTTGCTGACGGTCCATATTTCCAATTTCATAGTGTAGGCGCTTGAATTCATTATTCATTATTTTGGCACAGAGCATTGTTGCAGCCGAATTGTTAGTTCGATGCTTTCTCGGTATTAAATGAACGTACTTTTGAAAATGTTTTACATTTTAATCAATTCTGATATTTTTATAGCCTTGAGTGATGAAAAATGCATTTTGCTTTCAGCGTATCGGAGGATGAATTTAAATAATTTTGAAGATAATAATGTGTTTCTTTCATATTGAAATTTATTAAAAATATTTTGCCTTTCAGTATTACAATATCATAAAAAGTAATTTTATAAAATCAGATGTTTCTAGAACTATAAATCTAAAGTATCATACCTAATATTGTTAAGGCCCATAGTTAAGTGTGTATGCCTCTTGATGCCAAATTCCCATTGAGGTCGATAAGGGCTCGCGGACATCTCCCTTCCTATAATATTAAAACTTACGAGAGATATATTTATATAATTAGTAGAAAACAACACGGTTTTACTCACGTACTATGTAGTCGAAATTGCCGAGCAGTTTCGACCTATTAAGTAAGTCATCCTCAGGGGCGAGTGCTAAGAGGACGTCGCGTCGCGAAGGCTTCTCGATCACGTGAGTAAAACCGTGTTGTTTTCGAGTAATCTCCCTTCGTTCTCCCCTCCGCCCATCCTAAGATGGTTTCTTCTCCTTCCTCAATTCCTCCTTCCAAATCTCCTTCTAATCTTCCTCCAGGATCCTGCACTCGCTAATCTGGGGGATTCTAGTATCCCATTCGCGTGTTTGCACCGATGTTGAGTACGGGATGTGTTACTAAAAAAAAAAATGTTATGACATTAAAAAAAATCTTATCTATTAATATATAAAGCTAAAGAGAATGTTTTGTTTGAACGCGTTAATGACTACTCAAACGATTTTAAAACTGTTTTCATTAATAGAAAGCTACATTACTCGTGAGTGCTATAAGCTACTTTTAGTCCCCGGAAAAAAATTATCTCGGAAAACTTTTTCACGCGGATAGAGCTGCAGGCAAAAGCTAGTATATTATAAAAGAAAGTCCTCCACCGAGTGTTGAACTCGACAAACTAAAAACTACGAACGGATTTCAATGATGTATGGAGATAGTTTGAGACCCTGGGTAGGACATAGGCTTCTATCCCCAGAATATTTATAGCGGGACTTATCCCAAAAGACATTTTCACGCCGGCGGAACCCTGAAAAAGGGTACGAAACATCAAAATACAGAAACCATTGACGTATATTCTATAGACACGAACGTCCATATAATCTATTTGTTAAAATCTGAACTAAAATGGCAACCAAAACGTCACTGTTATAACCCATTTATTCACTTGAACAACAAATAATTTTACTTATTTCACTAATATTTTTATACACATCCAGGTTTACACTTAGACTCGAGTTCTTATATCATGATCTACACTCCATACACAAACACAAGCTGTCAATATTGACCATACTAAAGTCAGTTTGAATGGATTGCAGTTCAATTCAGTTGAACACGGTGAATGTTCGGAACGCCAAATGTAGTATGTAGTACATATATATATCGAAGAACAGAAGCAGTTTATCGCAATTAACTGTGTCTCTCAATGATATGAAAAGAAAATCTGAGACTCCAACATCGTATCTTACAGTATAGCTGTAGTGAATTATTTAAACTAGATAACGAAACAGCTGTCGTAAAGAAGCTAAAACATCCACGCAATTAAGCCACGATAAAAATGGCCCGGCGAGAAGTAAAATGGTTCCAGTGTATAAATACCATCGAACAAGAGATAAAAAGTAACATTTACTTTTTTCTAGAAAGAGGCTTGAACTGTGTATGAACAAAATCGTACAGAAGGTCTTTTTATAAATGTCACAAGGATTTTTACAATTTAAAAAAATAATAATTGTAGATACAGATACAGACAACAGATTAAATTTTACACCGAGTTACATTCATAACAAACATTGTATAAATCTGGGGTAATTTATAGATTTCAACCATTTTAAAAAATTCACTGTACTCCATTTATTATAATATTTTTGACAGCTCAAATACTAATCCATTCAGCATCAGAATGTTTGCCGGCAAACATGACAGCTACATGGCAGTTACATGATATTACGCGTGTCACGGAAAAATAACCTTATTATGTAGTATATATTAAGGTTATATTCCCGTGACACACGTACTGTAATGTAGCTGTCATGTTTGCCGACAAATATTCCGCTGGTAAATGGGCTAATCAATTAGTGATATAGTAATGCGTTACCGAATCGATTTCTTATAACAATCGATATAATTTATGAAGAACTTTTAATTGATTTAAGACATTCATAAATTATGTTATTTTTGCTCAACATTTATAATTCTTTTATAAATTTACCCAAGCGTTTTATGGCAATATTTTATATATTTAAATAAACTGAGGTTTAAATTAAATAAATTGAGGTGTTATTCATCCGAAAAGTCAAAGTTACAATATTTATCCACATTTTACAATTGTACAAAACTTTTAGCCTTTGAAACGTCGAGAAAAAATTATAAAAAACCGTGATAAAATCCGAAAAATAGTTTTATTTCATTGACTACGTTTTAACCTCAAGATTTAAACCTTCTGTTCCGATTCTTTACTTACAAAGTGCGCCAAACGTGCCACCAATGATATACAATGCAGCCGCACGCGAGCATTTCTCTTACGTTAGATAACTAACTGGCAAGAAATGCGACGTTTATTTTTACACAAAACCGTCGCAGGATTTTATACATAACCTCATTAGGAATAAACGTTATTTATCGTTGGTTTGACCAGTTATGTAGTTTCTTAAGGCACGTGAAGTGGTAAATATATAAAATAATTCGGTTAATATTTTAAAATATGTTGTTATTTCTTTGTTTCACATATCGAACATTGACAGAGATTCAAATAGCTTCCTCCAAATTCTCCTTATTTGATTGGTAAATGAAAAAAAAAAAAAGTAATTTAAAGGAACCCGGTATTAACTATACAGCATATAAAGCATTAATGTAATAAAGGCATGTTTTATTGCCAAGTAACTTCCAATTAACAGCTTTGTTCGCTGAAAGCTCGCCTAGGAGCCTGCCGTAAGCCATTTACTACGCCATAAGTTTATTACAGAAGCATAGTTTGGCTAAATTGTTGCACCAGCTGTAGGTAAAATCTATGAATTTAAGATCTTTAGAGAATATTGCGCGTTACAAGTCTACGGAAGTACGGACAAGGCAATGTTTTTGCTTGAGCTTTCGCTTTTCCAATTAATTAAATAATAAAACTGAAGTTTTTTTTTTATCAAAACAATCTGTATGGCAAAAATTGTGAAAGCGACAATCATATTTGGGTATGGACAAATATAGCAAACCTTAATAAATGACAGTAGTCGCGATTGTTGGTCTTAAATCTCGATTCAACTATAACGTTGCATATGACATAATTATCTATATATATAAAAATTGATCCCTATTTCCATTGGTCACGCTATCACGCGTGAACGGCTGGACAGATTTCACTATTTTTTTTTGTTGTGTTTGTTATTTTCAGGAGAAGGTTCTTATGACGGAAAAAATTCAAACAAATGCGGGGAAAATTAGAAAATTTAAGAAAACTTAACGAGAATATTAATTTTATATAACTATCAACTGTTTGAAATAACTGTCAATGATTTACAGAATGCGTGCTGCAAATTAATAGTTATGTAAGACAGGACAACGTCTGTCGGGTCAACTAGTTCATTATAAATATCATAAAGTATTAAAATTAGTTTTGGTGCGGTAACCGAATCCTCATCCTCTCGTCTCACAAGCCATCACTGCAACCATACGCACATCGTATATATAGCTTTTCATGAAAATAACATTACAAAATAGACCTTAACAACACCGCCATTTTTAGCCACACCGATACAAGAGTAACTTTCAGTAATAAGGTTTGAAACTACTCCGAAAACATGTTAATAAAACAGACACAAAGCTTCCAACTAAGCTTTTACATCCACGTACCGTTTATTTTAGCGCTCGCAAATTATTACAAGTCATATTCTTTCAAATGAATAAGGCACAAGATCGTACAAAGTTATAAAACTTGATATAATGAAATTGATAGTTTTATGCAGTCTTAAAAGGTGCTTAAAACACCACGTAGATATAAAATTTTTGCCAAGAAACATTATACTATACGACTACAAAACTGGCAGTTGTTGAAGTTAATGAAGTTTGAAGACGAATTTCTTCTTATTATAATTGGTGATGGCGAAAACAATTTTGTATTGATAGCGACCAGCGTATAAAAGGTATTAAAACCCGCCATAGAGGCATGTACGTGTTTTGCGTTCTGGGATCAGCCTGTGTATATCCGATTCCAGCAGGCCGATATAATTGTGTCGACTGTCGAGGCTAATCGTCTCTAAACAGTCGACATTTTATTGGACCCCTTCTACTTACCATCAGAAGCAGTGAGGTCATTCAATAGTAAAATGTAAAAATAATGCATACCTCCACACGTTAGGGATATTTTCCTATTCTTTTAGGTTTACTCTGTAATTTTTTTTGTATATTTTATTAGTTACATGCAAGAATTAGCTAACGTGTAGTAAAATGAGTCCATTGACTAAAATGTACTGTATGTTATTTACACTACAATGGTACTCTGTCGATTTTATAGTCCGCATTAGATAAGTAGGAAGCTCATGCGGTCAAAGTGCATATGTAAAAAATATTATTTATTCATGCTACGTTATAGTAAGCATAATTGATATATTTTATTTAACTTTCTTTTTTTAAAAAAAAAGAAACTTTTTTTATTTATTTCCAAATTTGAAAAAACACGAAATAGTTTAAAATCCATTTACGTCAACTCCAAAAAAAAAAAAAATCAAGAAAATGCTCGTAACAAAAAAACACAGAAAAACTTTGTCCAATTAAAATAATTTTACCGCCCATTCCTTATAACAACACTGAGAAGATAAAACAATTACAGCATAAAAAATTCGTAACGGTCCATAATTAGATTTAATTCCAACGAGAATTCGTCGGAAATTTCCTTTATTACTAATTTTCATGTTCGTTTCGTATGTTTTTTAGAAAGCAGTGTTTTTATATTGAATGGAAACCGCAATGGATATTGTTACGAACATTGATATATGTTCTACCAAAGTAAGTATTTCGAGGGTTTCGAATGTTAATACTAGGTAATTTAGTTAGGAAAGTAAGAACAATTTCTTGCGTCAGATTTTTACAATTATGCCTTAAGACACAGTAATGCCAAAATGTAGCAAAAATCTTTTTCGTAAATAACTTATTAATATTAAACACGCGATTATAAATCTAAATGTGACTCTACTGTTCAGCGAGATACGCCGATCTATTTATATCCTACTAATATTATAAATGCGAAAGTTTGTGAGGATGGATGTATGTATGTTTGTTCCTCTTTCACGAAAAAACTACTGAACAGATTTGGATGAAACTTAACAGTATTATTGGTTATACATCAGGATAACACATAGGCTACAATTTATAATGATTTTGTGTAATTTGTTGTTGTTGTAATATAATGATACATATTAAGTAAGTTAAAAAAAATCCGTAAAATTCCTTCACGCGGGCGAAGCCGCGAGCAAAAGTTAGTCCCATACAAAAACATACGTGTAAACGAATTCACACAATCCATACATATCATAAAAAAGTCCCCTTTTCTATCCGTCTGTATGTTATTGATTTTCTCAAAATCTACTGAATGGATTTTTATGAAATTTGGTATGGAGATAGTTTAAGACCCTGGAAAGGTATAGGCTACTTTCTATCCCGGGAAAATATATAGCGGGACTTTTATCCCGGAAAATAAATTTATGCAATAAAATCCATAAACTAGTTTTATATTATCGATGTCAGCATACAGAGTACAGAGTAATAAGTACAGTCAACCATAAAAGCAGCTGAACAAATTAAAAACATCAAAACTCTTTTATTTCACATTAACACATGAAAACATTATATTCAATCGAAAACATTCGCATGAAAGTATATTCTGTGAAGTTTATCTGAGTAATGAAAAACGACTGTCGATACAAACACAAAAGTTTTTTTCAGTTACTTTTGTTGCTGACTGTACAGTACTCGAGATAAGTAAGCCAAGTTTTATCATAATAAATTTAACTTATTCTTATTCTGAGACACTTACTTCTTGAACTATTGAATTTCTATATCACCTAACTTGAAATCGATCAAACTTTCCTACGCTCTTTACTCATGAATAATTTCCTGATAGTAACTGATATTTTATGTAGTACAAAAGTTCTTGAATTATTTTATTAAGGTCCTATTTCTGGACGTCTGAGTAATCGTTAATTTTATGGCTTCTAAGTAAACTATAGTATATGACAAAATAGCGATATACCCTTTTTTAACGTTTCGTTATCTAGATACTTTATTACCAAGCCCAATTAATTCAAAAGTTAACAAAAGAAAAAATACTTCATTGACAATCATTTACAAACTTTTTTAATGGTTGTTGTTAGTAAACAGTACTTACGTAACGAAACGGTAAAAAAGGGAATATCGCTACTTTTTCTATACGATAGTTTACTTAAGAGCCATGGAATTATCGAATATAATGTAGGGCGATCAAATACAAAAGTCAAGCTCTCGAATAAATAGGAAACAAAAGAGTGCATTTAATATTAACTATATTGTAAGTTCATTCCTGCGATAGAAAGTAGCCTATGTCCTTCCCAAGGTCTCAAACAATCTACATAACAATTCATCGAAATCCGTTGTGTAGTTTTTGAGTTTATCGCGTTCATACAAGAAGATGGAAATGGCGGGAGACCTTGCTTTAAAGTATATTTTTAGTACTTTTAAGAGGCACAATTCCGTCATACGTGATTCTTGCGTAATTTTAACCGTTTGCGCAGCGCACGCATCGGAAGCTCTCAAAATGAATAAATTTTCTCAGTTTTTGCAATTTTTCATTGATGCTCCGCTCCTATTGCACATAGCGTGGTGGTATATAATCTATAGAATTGCTCTATATATGGTCTATTCAACATTAAAAGATTTTTTTAATTCGAACCAGTAGTTCCTGTGTTAACGCTTTCAAATAAACAAACTCTTCAGCTTTATAATATAAACAAATTGTACAGATAGGTTTATATACAATTCAATGTATAAAATAGTATAGATAGATTGGCGGACAACAATATGATGTACTTGAACATTGTGAAATAACCGTTTACATCAGATTTTTTTTTATAAATATGTTTATCTACATCTACGATAGTCAGGGTAGGTAGTAGTGATTGATGATGGATTTATTGAATTATTAGATCTGTGTAATTATAGTTAAATTCTATATATTTATTTAATGGATTAATAATAATAAGTCAGGAATATTTACGTTTGTGAATAATTGTCAATTATTCTAAAAATACCTCTTCTCTTGTCACGGGCCATACGATTGTCCAACATTATATCTCAGAACGTGGATATATTTGTTTTCAAACTTCAGGAATTCTAACTGGGAAACTAACTGTTGAAATTAATACCTCTTTGTCTATATAACATTGCCTTAGTACTGTAACTGTGTTATATATGTATAAATAATAAATAATTAACTATGATATCCTGGTATATATCCCGCTTAAAAATGTATGTTAAAGCCGGGCAAATATCCCTATTTTTACCTACCCCATAGTAGTTAGGGAAGCAATTCAAGCTTTCACAACACTTAACTATATTAGAGTATCACCTGAATGATAGACCGGCGAGGTAAAATATGCAGGGCCCGCACTATAAACGTGGACAGGCCCATGGTATCCGCCATCTGAATAATGTAACTGCTGACATCCCGGTACTGACAGCAAAAGAAGTTTTTATATTAATTTTGTTGTCAGAAACAGTTTGTAGTCAGAGGTGCTGGTGGTAGGATATAATATATGTCCGATAGCGAGTTCATAAGGTGTTACCGCCATAGTGGCGTAAGTGTGTCGCATTCCGGGATCGGCCCGTGTATATCCGATTCCAACAGGCCGGCATAATTGTGTCGACTGCTAAGGGATAATCATCTCTCGTCAGTCGACATTCTATTAGACCCCTCTCTACTTACCGTCAAGTGCAGAGGGTTCATTTTGCCGTGCACGTTAAAAAAAATACGTAAATAAAAAAAAAAAATTGATTGCAGAAGGATTATAAGCAAACAATGGTACAATAGATGTTAAGCATATTGATTAGTTGAATAGGGTAAAGAAATTTATCAAATAGAAACTCCCGTAAAACAAGATCTTTAGTGGCTTAGATTTTATAACACTACGTGCTGCTGCAAAGAAAGCAAATAGAAATAAGCCTTTTTTAAATATAACAGCCTAATTTGCGGACCGTACAGGCGACATTGTCTATAAGAATTTGGCCGTTCGTTGTTTGTTCCCGAAATTATTTGCAGCGACGTCCATTCCGGCCGAGTGCCGAATTGGGCATTTTAGGCTCTAATGTAATAGCTTTCAGGCCTACCTGTGCGAATGAAAATAAATGTCACCCTCAAGGCATTAGGGAGAAAAAGTATTCATCAATGTTGTATGCCCTGAAACTAATAATTTGTCGAGGGACTCTTGGGTGTGAAAATGTACGAGTAGGTACTGTGGTATTGTTTATTTCTGCCGCTAAGCGGAGGTATGTACGGTTTTTGTATTTTGGGGTAAGTGGTAGTAAAACTAGTATTTTGAAATTTAAAATATGTTAGGATTGCTTGAATTTCATGTTAGCGGTTTGTAAAGCAAAATTTAAGTATATGAAGGCTGGGATGGGTTTGATTCCCGGTCAGGAAACACTTTGATGTTCTATTATGATTTAAATCTTTATTTTTCTACACACATTAAACAATAAAAATAAAAGTGTAAAAAACACACACATAATTAACAATATTAGGCATAACATTACCAACAATAATATTATGACTTGTTTGTGATTCGAAACCGTATAAAAATATCAGGCAAATAGGCAGTTGTAATTAGCCTAAATAATTTCCACATCATTAAAATATCATAAGAAATAGTTTAAGATAATCCTACACTGGATTGACATCATGCTATTATAGTTATAAACCTAAATTCATAAAATGTAAATATTAAAGGTGCCAAACTCCATTTCGCGGTACGCGATTTTGATAATACCGAATCCACAAAGATTTATAGTCAAGACAATCTTTAGAACTTTTTCATTTGTAATAACGAGAGAACATTCCAATCAAGTCGCCGACAAAGCCGCCCAGGAAATTGTTTTCTAAACAACGTCTTCGGTTCATATAAAAGGAACTTTTTCTCAATAAAGTAGGGCACGGTGGAATGAAACTGTCAAAATGTAAGGACGAAAAAAGGTGGTATAGAGATATTTTTAAAGGTGAGTATTGTATGAAGAGTTTTTGTTGGATAATTGTAATTGCATTTAAATGTATTGAAATGATTGTGTCTGAATCTCAGAAACAATGATATATTATGAAGTAACAGAAAATCTTAATTAAATAGCTATAATAAAAACTTTTGTCGGTGGCAGGATGTAATCTCTAGCCGCCCAGATACAGAAAATCGTATACAAGGTGTTAAAAAACCCGCCATAGTGGCCCACGTAACTGTATAGCGTTTTGGGATCAGCCTGTGTATATCCAGTTGTATACTATAGTTCACGCTGCTACTATTACTACAAGTTGTAAAGGGACGTTGTCTATTTCTAAGACTACATTTAAGAATATATAAGTTAGATACTATTTTACCTCACGAACGTTACGAACGTGGTTTGGATCGTCGATATTTTACAATTATACAAAATTTTAAATTATTTTAGCTATTAACAGTCCGATCTTCCTGTCTAAGTATTCTACAATTCAATGTCTATCATTCGCGTAAATATAAGAAATCATTATAAAAAAATAAGTTTAAAAAAACGAATATAAAATTCTATACTTGAATTTCTTTGACTCGAAACGACTGACACCATCGACTGATACATATCCAATTTCTTTTAGACCTCCCTGCCCACGTATGTCACTAAATCTCGAGGTATTTCGCTGGCGGCCCTTTTTCTGCTTGAGCGAACCGAAAATGAAGTTAGCTTTGGTACAAAACACGAAATTCGGGTAGTCGTAACTTTTTCGGCTAGTAGAGAGAATTCCTTGCATTCCTTCCCTTTATACATTAATGTGTTATTTGACTTCATAAGGTAGGCTTCGTAAGGTATTCAATTCATATATAGGTAGAATGTTGTATGGAATTTTTTTATGTCTAAATTTACTTGAAGTTTGTAGAAATACGCTTCATTAGTTACAATATGTTACGCTAAATCGTGTCATATTTCTATGTCTTTTCTGATATTTATTTATTTGGACAACCAATAAAATATAAACCATACATATTTGATACATGAATCAATAAGTAATTGTTACAGTGGTGGTTTACTTACAAGCTGTCACCACATGAACATATTAAATAACAAAAAAAATGTTTGCTCCAGAACCGCAATACGTTCTAAAAATAAGAAAATATAAAACTAGATTTAGGTTTCAACAAGGAAATTCAGTATTTTTTTTTTAAGGATAGAAAGCGAGTCATTAAACGTGTCAATACTATCAACAGTGATGATATAGCAACATATATACTGTTCTGTTACAGTTATATTACGTAAACAATTTATATAATAAAGGTTGAGATATGTCAGCAAATATATCTATTTTCTTTTACGTTTTCCATAAAAAAAATTACCTTATAACTATTTACACGTTTGTTTTGATCATGTAATTTATATAAGTAACAAGCAAACTAGAGAATTTTTGATACCTTGCGTTATTTCGACAAAAATATGTATTTAAATACACATTGAGATCAAAAATAGTCAATAAAGAGAATTCATTCGATTCAAAAGCAAAGATTCCCAGCCGTTTGTTTTACAAACATTTTTGGTTTTTCCCTGACCTTTATAAGATCAATTTTGGAGCTAAGCTCACAAAAATCGAGAGATAATCCCTTGAGAACCCGGGATTCGAATAAAAGGGCTTTTGGGCGAGAATTTAAAAGGCTCCCGACACGAATCGACGCGATTGTTGGCTTTGTCAGTCATTTGATCGGATTCCAGTGGTCTATTTAAAGTGAAAAATCGTTTTCATACTCATCCTATTTTCTACTGGTTTGACGATGGTTTGCGTTGAAAAAGAAATTGTTTTAGTTTTGACTCGACTAGCATTTTTACTTGGCCCTTTGGTTAGTTTAAACAGTATTTGACTACGGTTATTGATGTCATCGAACTTATAACTAATAGTTGAATGTTTCTTCGGTACACTATTATTATTAATTCAGAAGATCGAGTTAGCCTCTAGTTTTTTACTTTTGATACTTTTGTGGCATTTATTGAGGCGTGATGCGAAGAATAACTTAAGGTTCAGCAATTAGACTATATAATAACAGTTTTTAAATAATATATTAAAAAATAACTGATATACAATTAAGGAGAACTTACTTGGGCATTTTCGATATGAACTTCGAAGGTATGTGAATTCAGCCAATCTGTACTAGGTCAGCATAATAGATTAAGGGCCATTTAAATTATTTTTAATAGGATTTCTAATGGACATTTAATGTATTAAGATATTTAATAAAGCAAGCTTGAGCTCTCATTTAAGATTTGTTCTCAGCTGACTCGCGCTGTTTAATCAAAAAAACTAAGCTGCTAAATCCCTTTAAAAGTGATAACATATGTGAGATGTGGTTTTTATTTGTTTATTAAATAGCGAGGGTGACAATAGCCTAGTTGTGTGTGGAACGGACTGCTGAGACGAATGTCCGCAGGTTCAAATTCAAAGAGCCTCTGATTTTTGCCGAGACAGATGTCCGCAAGTTGAAATTGCACACACCTCTGACTTTTCTAAAATTATGTGTGTGTTCTTTTTTAATTATCGCTTGCTTTAACAGTAAAGGAAAACATCGTGAAGTAACCTGCATATCTGAAGTTCTCTGTAACAATTTTGAGGGTGTGTAAAGTCTACCAATCCGCACTAGGCCGGCGTGGTGGACTAAAACCTAATCCCTCTCAGTAGTAGAGGAAGCCCGTGCCCAGCAGTGAGACAGTATATAATAGAGGGCTGATATGATTATATTTATTATTATTAAACTGGTAACATCATAAACTACAACTCAATGATAGAACCTATAAATACTAATTTATTTCATCTTTATACATCAATAAATTATCAACCAATAAGAAAACAAAATAAACAAGAATAAATCCCCACACTGGATCATAATCCACATAAAACCATAAAACATTGCGTTACGTACCAAATAAGTAACGTAGAAAGAAAACAGTTTTATGTCTAAACGGGTAAGATACGTATTTTAATGGCATGATAGGTGATACCCTCACTACATCAATAAAACGTTACCTATCGCGGGTAGGAAGGACCGTAATGTGCTTTTATGACTTTAACCCTTCATATTCATGCCAGAATTCATCAAAAGTGTCGATAGCCTAGTTGGGTGTGGAACGGAATGCCAAGACGAATGTCCGCAGGTTCAAATCCCAAGGGCACACACCTCTGACTTTTCTAAAATCATGTGTGTATTCTTTGTGAATTTATCGTTCGCTTTACCGGTGAAGGAAAACATCGTGAGGAAACCTGCACATCTGAGAAGTTCTCTATAGGAATTTTGAAGGTGTGTGAAGTCTACCAATCCGCACTAGGCCAGCGTGGTGGACTAAGGCCTAATCCCTCTCAGTAGTAGAGGAGGCCCGTGCTCAGCAGTGGGCAAGTATATAATACAGGACTGATATTATTATTTTTATTATTAATATATAGAATTGTAGATTATAAAAGATTCCTGTTATGCCTTAGGGGCCGTTGACGTTCAAGTATTAGCTGTTGAAGTATACAGGGGCGGGAGAGGGCTTTAGTTCTCAGTAGTAGAGGAGGCCCGTGCTCAGCAGTGGGCAAGTATATAACACAGGGTTGATATTATTATTATTAATATATAGAATTGTAGATAATAAAAGATTCCTGTTATCCCTTAGGGGCCGTTCAAGTATTAGCTGTTGAAGTATACAGGGGCGGGAGAGGACTTTAGTATAACTTGTTACGTAACATTGTTTTTCTATTTTAAATTGACACTCTAGTGTTACGTAACCTTTAGGGGTCGGGGGGGGGGGGGGACGGTACAGAAAAACGTTACGGCGCAATACATGGAGGTGGGGTCTCAAAAATCTTCAAAAATGGCGTTACGTAATACTTGAACGGGCCCTTATACGAAACTCTCAGCCCGACATTCAGCCAGATTCGAAGCAAATATTTGCGGCTACATTCGTCTCTATGCGGGGTTGAAGAGGTTACCACTGCAACTCTGCGGATAATTGTTTCAAACTTACGTAATGCCTTGTCTATTTCACGCTTCTGTGTAATTGTGTTTGTGAATTATCAGCCAGATCTGTATTATATACTATAGTTTCTGCAGCCCTGCCTGCGTAGAAATATAACTAAAGTTTTAAAATAAATTGCAGGTATGTTAAAATGTTATTCTTTCGGTATTCGATATTAACAAAACTTATATTCCGCTCCCAATATATTCTGTCTTTTAAAAACTATACGAAAATCGATAGTTTTGGAAACTTGTGCTAAGAAACAAATAATAATAAAAAAAATCGCTGTGTTTTGTTAATCTTTATTCACCTTTTCTTTTATTACTTTTTTATTGTGCATATAAGGGATGATACTGATTTATTATATGTACTGATTAGTTGATGGACACTACTGAAATTTTAGGCCTCAATCTACCACAGCCTAGAACGGTATGCAAGATTTCTCGAACCTTTAAAATGTTATGGAGAAATCTTAGGTATGTAGGTTTCCTTCCGATATTTTCCTTCACAGTTAAAGCGGGCTATTATTTACAAGGGCAAACATAACTTAGAATTTTTGGAGGTGTGCCTTGGGTTTTGAACCTGCGGATCTTCGTCTCGGCGGTCCATTCTATTGCAAGCTAGGCTATTGCTATATACTACGTGGCTGACTAATGAATACACAGGGCATTTTGATATTGTAGAATTAAATAAAACCACATACTTATCTTCTTCAAAATAATACTCTACAGTAAGCTATTCGAACCGTAGATGTTAAAGAAAAAAGTGTTAGTTTCGAACAAAACAAGTATCAATAAAATGCAAATGTTTTAAGCTACCTTATGCTACTACTACTATCCACAGAGATTTCGTCGCAGCGGCAACATCACTCTTTCAGTCAATCGTCACTAGTATAAAATAACGAAAAATCAGATAATGAAACGGGGTTTTTTGGTGAAAATATTTGTTATTCATTGTTGATTTTTGACACAATGTCAGCAGAGGTAAAGCAGACTACGTGGTATCATTATTAATTCAATGTCAAAATAACCCTGTATACAATAAAATTTATTGGTGAAATTAACATTTTCAGACTACGTGTCGCCTCAAATTAGATCTCTATCCACCCATAAAATTACAACTACCGAGCTATGGTCATAAAGTTCAGACATTTATACCAAGATGTACCATAAATAATAATCATAACATATAGGCAGTAATGGGAATGTATGGGCCGTTAAGTGACCTTCAAATTAGTTTCGCCTTACAATCGATTGGCACGAAATTATGAGGCTTGTCAATTGTCCTTTATCGATTATTTATATAAACCTCCAAAGGGTTCTATATAACAGAGAGCTTACTTATAATTATTTATATAATTATTTCTTAAATCACAAGTCATACTGATCCTTGATTAGTATTTTCTATCTTCTCTCGCCTCACTTCAATAAAATGATAATATTTTACAGAAAAAATGAGTATGACCCAGTGCTTGTATTATTATATCAATTTGATAATCAGTCTTAGGGAAATCAACTGTTGCCCTAAATGGAATCAAATCCAAGACCTCTCGCAACACAGTTCCTGTATGCTTCAACTAAACTAATAAGGTGGCTTGCTAAACTAATAAGAAATATTATTAAGTATTTAAAATTGTTTACGTGGAAAAATCAAAGAAAATGAAAGTTATATTTTAGAGTTTAAAAGACGATAGACTAAAATATCAGCGCGGTGCGGTTTGCGTTGAAATATAAAGTTATGTTTCTTGTCCACTGTTTATAAGCACGTGGCTTCTTATCATGTAGTATAACTTAAGAACATGGATACCATCATTCAGCGAAAAATTGTCACGACGTTTAAAAAAATAAAGACATATCATGAATGGATTTGTTCCATCAGAGTATTATCTTCTCATATAAATCTCATAATATATAAAATATTAACGGTTCTCTAGAAATCCTCTCTCCATAAAATCATTTAATTTTATATCTACAGTGCAATATTGTTGGAGTAATAACGCAAACAAGGTAAGGAAATTGTATTTGATCCGACTGAACAGTCAAAGGGAATTGTGCAGGGGCCGTTTCCGAGATGCTGGCATAAACATAGTTATATTTTCCAGTGTTCCGCGTTTGCAAAAGTTTGTTCAGTGTTTTTTGCTTCGTTATTTAATTTGTATTGTTTTAACTGAATATAAAAAGAGTAGCAAAGGCCAAATGAATAAGTGTTCCTGTTTAATAATCTTCACTGCCTCGAAAGATTATGCACGTATTTTCGACCGTAAAGGAAATGAATAAGGACTACAGAAACCGCCTATACAAACATAATAAGATGTCACTCCTTATAGGTTTTGTATGAGAAGATGAAGTAAAGTGAATCCTCCTAGTCGAATTTTGGCCACGGCAGCCAATCTCAACGGAGATCAGTCAGATACGCAGGAGAAATTTTAGTGCACAAGTGTGTGCGCAAAACACAGGTGCACTCTTTGTTCCTCCACTTTTATAGTTCGGTGAGACGGCAATCCGATATGACTGTAGAGAGATCAGGCGCAGGACTAACGGCTTTACGTGCTTTCCCAGGCATGGGGTATCACACCGCCAACTTCCCGATTCCGAGCTGTGACTGAGTAATTTTTAAGATAGAAAACCCAGTCACAATTATTTTTGATTCGACCCGAGGACCTTGGCGCGGTAGTCGTACTCGTTCCGTGTATGCATTACACTACCAAGGGAGTCAAATGACAAATTATTGAAGGCGTGAATAATTAATGAAAGTGTGAAGCGATAGTACATAATATTAACTCGAGTTCAAAATAAAATTGTTCAGTCGAAAAACTCTAATGAAAATAAAGCTTGATTGACGTGAATACAATTAAGTATGGAATTTAACTGATGGGATTATTTTAAGTTTAATTGATGAGTCATTAAGGACGAAAATCGGGTGATATTTTTAATTACCTCAACATATATGAGTATTAATTTATTTTTAGTGTGTGATGATTATAATGTTTACAATTGGAATTAAATGGATAAACCCATCGATATATATTTACTACGTACTAGATTTGGCGTTTCAAACATTCACTGTGTTCAACTGAATTGAACTGCAATCTATTCAAACTGACTTTAGTATCGTCAATATTGACAGCTTGTGGTTGTGTACGGAGTGGCGCTCATGATATAAGAACTCGAGTCTAAGTGTAAACCTGGATTTAAAAAAAATACTAGTCAAATAAGTAAAATTATTTGTTGTTCAAGTGAATAAATAGGTTATAACAGTGACGTTTTGGTTGCCATTTTAGTTCAGATTTTGAACAAATTGTTTATAATGTGGACATTCGTGTTTATAGAATATACGTCAATGGACAAAACTTTTTCGTATTATCTAAATAATAAAGTTTATATTTTGTACAAAAAGTAAAATTTTATGCTATACTTATAATCTATTAACACTTTTTATGCAATCCTCCTATATTCTACTATATAGTATCTCTTACCCGACAATTTGATGTAGAGATATAGCAAATATTAACTACACTCTGCTGGTTTAGGAACCCCGTTAAAATTCAATATCAAAGTCAAGAGTGTAAGTGTGTTTCTTTGTAATACTGGACACGTAAGCCAAAACTTCTTGATCTGTATAAAAGCTATAAATTTGGAACACGTTGCGCAAATATACGTACTTATATCAGCTAGAAACTTCGTACGTCAATATTGTTAATCTATTAATATATAAAGCTGAAGATTTTGTTTGAACGCGCTAATCTCAGGAACTATTAAGCTGATTTTGAAATTTTATTCACTAATACAAAGCTGCATTCATGAGTGCTATAGACAATATTTTTATTCCAGGAAAATATATATACTGGAAAAAATTACTTAGTCGACATTCTATTGGACCTTCACTTACCATCAGGTACAGTGGGCTCATTTTGTCGTGGCCGTATATGACATCTAAATCGTTACAGTTCCAATAGTACAGTAAAAAGTAGTGTTAACATTTTACAATTTTACATATACTAGCGACCCGCCCCGGCTTCGCACGGGTGCAATGCTGATACTGAATACACTACAGAAAAACTGTGAACGTTGTATATAAAAACATAGCGGCCCGCTCTGGCTTCGCACGGGTATAACATAACAAAATAACAGTATTTCTCCACTATTTAATGGATGTTATTATATATAAACCTTCCTCTTGAATCACTCTATCTATTAAAAAAACCGCATCAAAATCCGTTGCGTAGTTTTAAAGATTTAAGCATACAAAGGGACATAGGGACAGAGAAAGCGACTTTGTTTTATACTATGTAGTGATGATGTTAGAATAAACCCTTGGTTATTGTCAGAATTTAGTATAAAATTAATTTGAAGCTGTTAACTACAGCTCGATTTGGCGTGACCCAATTTTAGTACCTATCGAATTACACTAGATAGCATATTTGATTCAGATTTTTAAAGTAATGTTGTACAACTGGATATTGTGTGTATTATTACGATTAAATATAGAGAATCCATAGATAATACTTAAATATTTGATAATACTTTAATACTTAAATGATGACCGCGCGCTCGTTTCGCTCCTAGTTATTTTAAATCCATCCAAAGGTTATCTCGAAGAAATCGCCGATAGCGATAAGACCGCCATTTGTACTTCCTGTTATTTCATCATCTCTGTTGTATATTTATTTTTCTTTACGGTTTTGATGTACAATAAAGAGTTTAAATAAATAAATAAAAAATCTGAAGTACACAAAAAAATATTCTAATTAACACTTCACTAACAGAGGCAGATTGCAATTCTAGTATCTACTGCTGTTTCAAATGTTTCAATTCGTTTGACCCTTAATCTTTGAGATATGACAAACTTTTTAAAAAGAAAACCTAGAAACCCACAGCCTCCAAAGCACTTCACAACTCGAAGAAACTTTTACGAAATTTGTAGTGTATTCGAGTTCCGGGAAGTGTCTCTAATTGTTCCCGTCTTGAGAGCTAGTTTAAAAACTTCAGCGCCTCAGGCGTCAAATGGACAATAAAGCTTTCGTGGACGAGCTTTTAAGATTAAACTTATAGTAGCTTTATTTTCAACCACTTGAACTTGCTGGGCGGGACCGAAACGGTGTGAAGTGGTTTCTTTTTAATTCTTGTCTCTTGTGCTCCATTCCTTGTGTTTCTTTTTTTATTACTTAAACTTTAAGGCTGATTCTAGTATAAATGTTTTTATTTAATTGTTTATAAGGGTATAAATCGAAATATTTATTCTAGTTTTTGCCCGCAGATGCCCACGCGTGAAAAAGATTTTCCGGGTTAAAACTCTCACTTTATATTTTCCGGGAATAAAATGATAGCATTCAAGAGTAATGTAGCTTCCTAATAGTGAAAAAAAAAAAACAAATACTGTATAGTAGTTCTAAAGTTTAGCTCTATATAAACCTTTAAACAAACTCACAAACTTTTCCTCTTTTTAATATATAATAGATTTACAAATTACCTGCATTTTAGAGACTTTCCCGCCCTCACACCCACCACTACAACTCCTGTAAGCCAGGATCAGCAGTGGCACGCATTTAAGACACCGAGCAGTGAAGCTCGGCGAGTCTCAGGGAAAACTAATATGTCATTATCCCGCAACGAAATTAATCAAATAGAAAGATAGGGAGGAGTTGGAAATATTAATTGTCCACTTCCCTCCAGAGCAATGCGGGTGACAAAATCATGATGTAAGGAGGCGATTTAACCTCAAGGATAGGGACGTTTACAACTAGATAAGCTAGTTATAAAGCACCACGGGTAAAATTAAATGAAAGGGTCCTATCACATGAGCTGTTAGATTTGATTACAATAGGCATGGCAAAAACGCCTGCATTTACTATCTATGATATTTTTAGTTAAGAATTTAATCATACGGAAATGTAAAGTGAGTATACTGCAACTGATGGTAAATTAAACGCTTGCCATTCTACAGTAACACCTAAGGTACCAATTGACGATGGGTGATTATCTACGATATGGCGATAGGCTGGCCCCCTATCACATCATAGGAACATATTTGGCGAAAATTGGGTGCCCTGGTTGCGCCACTGCATACCCCTTCGGGGATAAATGCGTGATGTTGTGTGCGTGTGATTATCTCTCGCTGGACACAATTACATGCGAGTCAGGTCGACTAAACATTGGCAATGATCGGCTTTATATTAAACACACCATAGAGTTTTGCAATTCAATAAATCTCTTTACGTTTCTAAGACGTAATAGAATATATTCCTATTTTGTTATTTAAAATATGATTCTGTCCTTTATTGCGAGCAGAATAACATTTTATTTGTGAAAGTTATGAATGCAAGTCTTTGTATTGCAGCGATGCTTATTGATTTATATTCAAAACGAGAATTTATAGCGTGTTATATTCAAAATACGTATTTCTTAAAAAATTTAAATACATTATTTATTTAAATATACTTGTTAGGGTGCAAGTACAGACTCCGCAGTCAACACCCAGGGAAACCTGCGAACTGGTTCCCTCCGGCTTAGCAACTGCGAGGCCCTGGAGGAAGAGAGGAAGAGGAGAAATAGGGGAGGAAAGAAGGGGAAGGAAGAGGAACTCTTAGGTTGGGCGGTACTTGTTAGGGTTATGTTCTATGTTGAAGGGCTACTTTTTCCGCAATTAGTCCGTAGTTGGGACGTTGTGTGTGTTAGGGTTAAACTACTTGTATTTAGATTGCCTCGGTGGTATAGTTGTAATGCGTAGACAGTAGTAAGACTAACGCGCTGAGGTCCTGGATTGTAATCCCAGGTCAGGCCAAAAAATAATTAGTTTTTTCATCTTAAAAATTACTTAGCAGCTCGGAGTCAGGAAGTTGACGGTGTGATACCCAGTGATTAGTAAAACGCGTAAAGCCGTTGCTCCTGCGCTGATTTCTCTCCGGTCATGTCGGAGTGGCGTCTTACCGGAATATAAGAGTGAAGGAACAGACAATGCATCTGTGTGTTGCCCACACACTTGTGCACTATAATAACTTTTGCGTACCTGGTTGAACTTCGTAGAGATCGGCCACTGTGGCGGTAATTCGGCTAGGAGGGACTCAACTTGTGACCGTCTTGGAAGTAGTAGGTTCGTTTCTTTACGCCAGACGGAAACCCGGTAACCCATATCATTTCTGTAACATGCATAAAGATGTTTGTGTTGACCCTACATTTGAGTGACTTACTATAAACATTACGTTCTTTATTAGGTATTGCTCGCGACTTCATTCTCGTGAGAATCCTTACCTGCTAAAAACATTTCTGAATCACAGTAGCGATTCATAACTTCTTCTGTACGACGTCAGTGACATGTATTTAAAAAAACTAATATTTCACGTAGGAGCAAATTAACGGGATAAAAGGTAGCTTATTTTTTAATCCAGGACATGTTCAAATTTCATCTAAATTCGTTCAGGAGTTACTGCATCTCCTTTTAACAAACATCTCACAATCACAGATATTAACATTACTAACCTGGTGTCGTTTGCTGCTCTAATAGCATGATCGAATTTTACCA
This sequence comes from Manduca sexta, assembly GCF_014839805.1. Classification (NCBI taxonomy): domain Eukaryota; kingdom Metazoa; phylum Arthropoda; class Insecta; order Lepidoptera; family Sphingidae; genus Manduca; species Manduca sexta. Next base: position 5,213,604 of record NC_051121.1, on the reverse strand, counting down.
AAACTAAAGTTCCACAGTGTATTTTTCCGGGATAAAAAGCAGTCTATATGTAATTAATGATATGGTCTCCGCATGCGCCAACTTTCATCCATATCCGTTTAGTAATTTCAGAGTTTTTCGATAACAAACAAATCATTCCTCTCTATAATAATGCAGATTTGATTTACACTGTGATACGTATTTCAATTAACGCATGTTTTCCAAATTGGTTGTTAAAATGTATCGAGTAATCTTTTAATACGTAACCACATTACCCAATCAACTGGTTTTAATGATGGGTCTCAATTTGTTCGCTTCATTAAACGGTATTGTGGTTCAGTAATCTGCTGAAATAAGTATTAACGTAATTTTAGTAACATTACTTTACTCTTAATTATTTTCTAAATAAATGATACCCATTATTTAGGTGGTAGGTGTTTTTGAAAGCGTCCTCGCATACAACCAAGGGAAACCTGGCGATCAACACATCAGTCCCTTCGTGACCATGAAGGCTGCAAGGTTTTCGAAACGTCGGAAGAGAATTATATAAAAAACCGCGATATAATCCGAAGAATAGTTTTAATTCTGTGTCAAACATTCGCGTAAATATAAGAAATCATGCAAACCGAGAGATGCACCCTGTCTATGTTTTTCTGATGAGTTTACATGACTTTATTGTGATTATTTTTCGGTAATATTACATTGTAGCGTCTGCTTCGCTATAATTATATTTTATTAATAATATTGTATGACTTAAGGTACTTTGATATATGAATGTTTTTATAAATGCAGTGCATGTCTATAATTATTGTAAACGCTAGATTCTTATTAAGTTTTCCTACTATCATTCATGTTGTGTTTGCATTGTTCATACGCTGAATAATAAAGATTAAAGATAGATTTCAAACTTATTACCAATATTCAAAACAATGAAGGCCTCATTTAGTTATAAAAAATATGATGAAAATAGGAACTGACACTAAAAACAGAACAAAAGTATTTAGCAACGTAAAAACACCTCCAAACCCCAAGAACGTAACCCAATGAAAAAACAAACAAATTTACTTAGGCCTTTGTGCATCCTGAATTTGTATACTTTGGCGGGTCTTAGTATATTTGTTAAATAGCAAGACTCGTACATTTTACGTCAATCACACGTCCCCACGGTTTCAGTGGTGTAATTGTTTCAAATTAACCACACAGTCGGAACGACCTTATTCAGTTCCCTTGCGATGTTCCGCATGCCGTAGCACATAATGGAAAATGATTATTATATGTGATATTCGCGTGTTTAAGAACATGGTGTTATATTTTTAATTCGCGATTCTTAAGCATATTAGTAGGAACGGTGGAAATGGTCATCCTAGCCTGATGGGGCATTCCCCATTCCATTGAACGGATGGCCGCGATGAAAGTCCGCAGTTACAAAACTCAAGGAACAAATCTGAGTTTTGAAGTTATGCGTGTTTTTAATGATTTCTTATCTTGTTAGACATTGAAATAAATTTATTTTGCGGATTTTATCGCGGTTTTTATATTATAACTAGCTTTTGCTCGCGACTTCGCCCGCTTGAAGTAGTTTTCCGGGATAGTAGTCTATAACCTTCCCAGGGTCTTAAACTATCTCCATACGAAATTTCGTTTTGTTATACCACGTTTTATGTCACATCCCGTTCCCGTGGGAATATCCTATGTCCGTTTCCTGGTTCTAAGCTACCTCCCCACCAATTTTCAGCCAAATCGGTTCAGCCGTTCTTGAGTTATAAATAGTGTAACTAACACAACTTTCTTTTATATATATAGATTTTCTCCCGACGTTTCGAAGACTTTGCAGCTTCCCTGGTTCTTCTTTGCAGACCGCCTTGCGACCACGAAGGCTGCAAAGTCTTCGAAACGTCCGGAGAAAATTATAATATAGGAACCTCGATAAAGTCCGCAAAATAGTTTTATTTCAATTACGTGTGTATTGTTTATCAATTCTGTCTATCCGCACTGGGCTATGGTGCGTGGTGGACTCCGGCCTTAATCCTCTCAGTAGTAGAGGAGGCTCAGCAGTGGATAGTATATAATATAGTGCTGATATTATTAAACTAGGAACAGGAAAATTCTGGGGTCGATGTCCAGATTAGCAACATATTTTGATTTTATATTAAAAAGAAAAAACATCTGACATAATTAGGTGTCCTAGTTGTGTTTTTAAGCCTTTATATTAATAATATCCTATTTCATTCAGACCTTGATGTTCAGTTTCTCAACGATAAATAAGTATTAATAAGGTACGTACTACCAACACATTGTTTAGTAATATACTATAGAAATTCATTATTCAGATGTAGCTAATAAATAGACTTTATATCTCCAGAGCATGGCTTTGTTTTAAAATCCTTTTGTATTTACCCTGCATTATTTTCCACGTTTATTAAAGAGTTCTCAAAGGGTCTTTGGTATCGCAGCTGATCTTTAGGATATACGGTTGACTGTGATTTTTGTTACGGAACTTGGCCGGCATGAGATTAGCGTTTACTACAACCATGAAGAAAGTTCTGCACAAGCCGAAGACGAATTTGTAAATCATCGGGAGACGTATCCCCCGACAGTTGTAATTATCTTTGCATTATTTATTTATTTATAAACTATATACGGAGAAATATATAGTCGGGCTTAATTGCTATGGCATTTTCTACCAGCCGACCTTGGGTGGTGCAAATAAATAAACAACAAACAAAACATTATATCTTAAACTAGCTTTTGCTCGCGGCTCCACCTGCGTGATAAAGTTTTTCCGGTATAAAAGTCCAGCTTTATATTTTCTCGGGATAAAATTAGCCTATACCACTCAGGAGTAATGTAGGTTCCTAGTAGTTAAAATAATTTCAAAATCAGTTTAGTAGCTTCTGAGATTAGACCGTTCAAACAAACTCTTCAGCTTTATATATTAGTATACATTTATGTAGCATTTTTATGTGATCAAACCAGAAAAGAAGAGTTCCGTAAAAGAATAAAAGTCCGACATAGCCCAGCGGATTAGCAAGGTAAAGTAGCAGTGGGCAGGACACATAACTCGCAGAACTGACGGCAGATGTGGCAAAACAGTGGAGACCATGTACTGGCAAATGTGGCGTTGGACGTCCACCTACAAGGTGGACAGACACTTGATAAAAGTCGCAGGAACACACTGGATGCAGGTTGCTTCCGACAGATCCGTCTGGAAATCTTTAGGGGAGGCTTATGTTCAGCAGTGGAATTTATATGGCTGATGATGATGTAGCATTTTTACATTAATTATCTCTTATTATCTCCTACTTCTATATAATTTGTGCTCTCAAATACTTCATAATTATAATTTCTTTAAATGATGTTCTCTAACAACAAATACTTCGTAATTATTAAATGATATAAAATCAAATTTACTAGCCGTATTAGGAAAACAATGTGGCTATCAAGATGTCCTCATCCGAGGAGAGTATCTCGATACGTTGCCAAGCTAGTTGCGAAATGGAAATACTCGTTAATCCGAGAGAATTAATCCTCTGTTACTATAATGCTTGTTATTTTGTATGTCTGTTTGTTGCTTGTTTAAAGTTTTTAGGAACTGATTTTGTATAAAATTAATAGTTTACGAATTTGAGTGGGAGAGATGGAATTAAATTATAATTTGAATTTATGTAGTATTTTTTTTATATCCTATAATATATTACTTAACGGTGAAGGAAAATATAGTGACGAGACCTGAATGTTCCCTGACCTGAGAAGTTCTAGGAATTTTAAGGTTGTGTGAAGTCTACCAATCCGTACTAGGCAAGCGTGGTGGACTAAGGCCTAATGCCTCTCAGTAGTAGAGGAGTTATACCGGACGGCTTATACCGGCGAGTCCGATAGAAATCCCTAAACGGATTGTTTTGTCTTAAAAAAATCAGTTTTGACTTATGATTATAATTTTCTTATGAAGAACGAGTAACTGCTCGTGGTCTCGCCCGCGTGACTCTTACCCGCTACAAAACGACGCTAGAAGGCTGTCCGACACCAGTGCCATCTATTTAAACAATCAGATTTGAAGATTTCATTATTTCCCATGGGAGTAAATTAACATGATAAAAAATAGGCTATGTGTATATACAGGACATGATCTATGTGTGTGCCAAATTCCATCCCAAATCCATTAAGCTGTTTCTCCGTTTACTTCTAACAAACATCAAAACATTTTCGCAAACTCGCATCTATAATATTCAGTGGCGAAGCGTCCATACAAGCCGATTCCCACCGGCTTCACTTTTAGGTTTTCGGTGATAGTAAACAAAATATTTAATAGGCAAATATAAATTTACAACATACCATACAGTGGACAATAATTATAATAGCTTAACTTATTAATTAATGATCACTTAATAATGACATCTATCGGCGAATAGCCCGTTGTTTGTTAATTTAATCGATATCGATTACCTATTTTAAATAACGTTAGATGGCGCACCTGGTATTTAGTTCCCCAGAAATTCCGTTACCAAAGTGAAATTGTGACGCCACTGGCCTAAGGTAACCCGCTGTCAAGCGGCTTAATGTAGTAGTATGTTTTTTAATACAGATGGCAGCACTTTGTATGACTTTCTATGCCAGTGTTTGTCGGAATCGCGCGGAAGATATGGGGAAAGGGAACCCGAGCATTTTCGGCTTCACGTTAACCGACTTTGTATAGTTGTCACTTTTTACGTCCATTAAACGTCATAATTTATTATGCTACCAAGTTGCGGTGTTTGTAAATTGTCATATTCATTTTATTTTTGATAGTTTTGTGATATTTAGTTACCAGCGCTTTGTTTATTTAGAAACTACAAGTAAATGTGTATTATAATGGAATTAACTACCTGTGATCAGTTTAATGTCTACCTTTACGTAAGTATATTATTAGTCTGTAATTTCACATATTATTATTTAGATGGTTAAATATTAAAAGTAGATCAGAAAGTTTTTGATTTTAGACACAAAATGTGTGTTAGAAGAAAATAAATACTTACTTATTATATTTTACTGAATTTAAAACGATACAAGCAAAAGTTAACGAATAACCTTTCTTGATTATTTAAATTGATAATTATATACGTTTATCATGTAAGTACCTTTAAACTGTTGGTCTGTTTGGCGATCGTGATACCTATTTCTATATGAGGTAATTACATCTAAAGTTTTATTTTGAAAAAAAAAATACGGATACTTATTTGGAAGTAGTGTGGTTATAATTTTAATACTTACTTTTGTTGCTGTTATAACAAATTAATAGGTAAGTACTTATATTTGTGATTAATGGAAGGAGAATTATCTAAATTTATTGTTCGATTTTATAAATGTTTCAATTATTTACGCATAATAGGTAATTTTGTAGGTATGTCAACGTTAGTCGATTTCGCATCAAGACTAATTCGTTGTCTTAGTTTTTGTTTTCCTCAGGGAGTTTTTGATATCTTAACTGACGCAAATTTTTTCACACCGGGTTATCTTTTGAAAAATCACCCTTCGCCACTGATAATATTATTAATACGTAAAAGAAACCTAACCTAACCTAACACTACCAAAAAAAGCTCGAGTAAAAAAAACACTGAAAGTTAAGAAGTAAATATAACCTCACCGAAAAACGAGTAACACCACAGCCCACGCCTAGTATGTTATAATCCACTTACAAAGTGTCGGAGGCGAGGCGTGGGCGGTGTCACGTACTAGCTCGTACGTTAGGTTTCTTTAACTCGTATTTAAGTATGTGCACAAAGACTTCTGCGAACGGGAGATAAAGGGCATTAACCTCTTTGAGCGAATTCGTATTGAGTTCATTTGAGCCGTGGCGTAAATGAATTAAATTTCTGTTTAAAATTTAAGTGTAAAAAATAATGCAAAGGAAGGTTGGTGTGAAGATTTTTCAGTTTTTAGTAAAAGAGAAAAACATCGAATATACACGTTTTAGTTTTCTCGGAATCTTTCAAGTTTATTATACCTACTACTTACAGCATGTGACGGTTTTTTTAAACAAATCGTGCGCGTCGACGCTCGCCAGTAATGAAATACCATTTGGGTTTGGGAGTGGTATTTACTGTTTATGAGATTAGTTGATTATTGATATAGTTTGTCATTAAGCATAACAAGAACTTCGTTTTGGAGGTTACGATGGTTCAAAATCATTTCTAATTAGTTACCTAATTTGAAATTTTCATCGGTGGTGTTGTTGTATTACTTGCGCGGCATGAGTAATGACTAACGCATTAAGATCCGTGTTTGAATCTCGGGAAGGGAAAAAAATTACTGTTTTTTTTCTAACATACATTTTAGTTATTTTGCACTGGTAGTATATAATTTATACCCGTCCGAATAGCGACCACCGTACACAAGGTGTTTAAACTCGCCATAGTGGCCCATGTGTGTCACGTTCTGGGATCACTCTGTATATTCAGTTCCAACAGGCCGGCATAATTGTGTCGACTGTCCAGGGGAAATCATCTCTCGTTCGTGGACATTCTATTGGATCCCACTCCACTTACCACCAGGTGAAGTGGGGTAGGTCTGCTGTTCTCGTATAAAAAAAAAGTTGCACGCTCGTACTCCTGAAATTTATTTGAACCCATGGAACTCCGTAACGAAAACTAAGTAATTAATAACAAGGCATCAAATATTCCTGATTTATTACCGCCAAGCAGACCGACTGGCTTAAATGGAACCAAACAATGGTTGGATATTAGAATAGAAAATCAATTTCGATTTAATCACTATCTCGGATATGATTGATTACTATTGGAATTATTTGTTTTCATTACAGACGGAAAGCGGCGATAGCCTAGTTGGGTGTGGAACGGACTGCCAAGACGAATGTCCGCAGGTTCAAATCGCAAGGGCACGCGCCTCTGACTTTTTTAAAATCATGTGTGTATTCTTTGTGAATTTATCGTTCGCTTTAACGGTGAAGGAAAACATCGTGAGGAAACCTGTACATCTGAGAAGTTCTCTATAGGAATTTCGAAGATGTGTGAAGTCTACCAATCCGCACTAGGCCAGCGTGGTGGACTAAGGTTTAAACCGTCTCAGTAGTAGAGAAGGCCCGTGCTCAGCAGTGCACAAGTATATAATACATGGCTGATATTATTATTACAGACGGAATTTGTAATAGACCACCATTATAATTCGTTTTTCCCTATAGGTAATTTTTCCGAATTTCTACCACGGCGGCCAATCTCATCGCAGAACAGCCAGGTACGCAGGAGATATTATAGTGCACAAGTGTGTGTGCAATACAGATGCACTCTGTGTTCTTTCACTCTCATAGACATCACTTGGCATTGCAGAAGAGATTGTAATAACTGTCAGTACGCCATCTGCTTGTTTCCAAATAAAAATTACAAAAAGTAAAAAGGAAACAATTCAATAAACACCAAACATTATTTATTAAACATGATGTTACTTTCCTGTGTTGGAAGTGTGTACGAAGTTGCTATATTTTCTTCGTTTGAAAGGCATGTTAAGCTTGTAAGAAGGAAAATGCTGCGTATACATCCGGAATTTTCACTTACCTTATGTTAAAAATTTCACTGTTTACTTATTTAAATGTTCCAGTGTTTTCTAGTCGTAAGCGTTAAAATGCTACCGAAAAACATTTCTTTATTACATCATCATCATTTTAGCCGCGAATCGTCCACTGCTGGGCATAGGCCTACCCCACAGGGAACGGTTTTGAGCCGCCCTCATTCATCGGACTCCGGCGACCCTCACCAGATCGTCGGTCCATCTCGTGGGGGGCCTGCCTAAGCTGCGTTCGTGGTCGCCACTCCAGAACTTTTCCGCCCCAACGGCCATCAGTTTTACAAGCTATTTATTACATACAACTATGTGTAGTATGTATATATACTAATTATTATTATCATTTAACGGTTAAAAAATCTCCTATTCCAAAATCTAATAAGTTTCTTTTCGGTATTGCATTTTTGTCACGATCATGATAACGATTATATATTTTTAAAAACTGTAAAAAAACATTGTAGTTCGTGCAGTAATTTTTATTTTTTTTCTAACATTAATTGATCTATAAAGTTTTTAATCAGTTTTCTCCCATGCTGTAAAAACTGGCAGTCTAAAAATACACTGCTATAAAAATGGTCCATTTTAAGTGTCGTAACTTTTTAGATTTCATTAAGACGCAAAAGATGTCTACCAAAGAAGACGCCAGCAGACGCCATGTCGTGCCCTACCTAAAAATATTTGTTCAAAGTGAATGAATAAGGAAAACACGGTTGGAAATGGTGCTTATCCTACAGCGCTTTCATACAAAGCCGCGAAACTGAACGGAATAAAAAGACAATTTGTTGTACGAAATTTGACGGCTAAATGTTGTGCTTTGTTTTACGAATTTTGTTGATATATTATTCTTTTGATTTATCTAACGCTGAAAATGGTAAAGCCACAGTACTTATTTCTCTAAAATAGTGCAATTTTTACTTAAATAACTGATTAGATTTGTCAAGAGGAATAATTTCGTCTTACATGGCTGTTGCATAACTTTAACAGTTTACGCAGCACGGAACGAAACTTCTAAAACGGAATAATTTTTCACCGTTTTTGTAAAATTTTTCGTTGATGCTTCGCTTCTATTTGGTCATAGTATGATGTTATGAAGTCTATAGCCTTCCTCCATAAATGAGTTGTTCAACACTAAAAGATTTTTTAAATTCGAACCTATAGTTCCTGAGATTAACGTGTTCAAACAAACAAACACTTCAACTTTATATAATAGTACAAATATAAATTTTAATGTATTATTGAATTAAAAAGACATTAAAATTTCAAAAGAGAAGATTGAAGCTTACAAAATCCTGATCCTATTATACATTTAATTAAATAAAATTGGGTGAATAAAGCCGCAAACTAAATCTAGTTAAAACATCTACCGTTATGTGAACACAATATAATCATCAGAGAAAACGGAAGCATTATATTGTTTCTCATAAATGAAGTACACTCAATTCTCGGAGTCATTTGTTATTCAATGAGATTAGCAGAGGTGATTCATGAGGATAAATACAAATATAGAAAGAAATACCTGAGGGGGTAAGACTGTATTTACTAAGTTTTGATCGCGGTTTCGACTGCATCAAAGACTTTTCGGAATAAAAACCCTGGTGTACTTCCTGTGTAACTATTAATTTTAAAAAAACATAGCCTATATTAAACCAGAAGTTTATTTTTTGGCTACATAGTTATTTCAAATCCATTCAACGGATTTTGAATTTACAAATATGGAGACATCTTCGCAGGTGCCGCATCTATTATAATTTAATAAGTATTCGTAGGATTACAATCAACTTCCAGCATCTACGGGTGCCATAATTAATAATGGATTGAATGGTATTTTGAGTAATATTTCACTAATTGTTGAACCTCCTTAGTCTAATGGCAGTCTGTGAAATGTTAGATCGAGAATTTGATTCCCAGGTCAGACAACGCTTTGTATTTCAAATATTTTTTGGTAGCACTAGATCCTCTAGTTGGGGTTGAGTTTAAGCAGGTGACCTGTTATAAAATAACCATTATCGGCCTTCAGGCTTGTTTTATGAGTATTCTATAAGAAAAGCCATCTTGGAGATAGTTTTCTCTACATCAAGAAAAGATTGGTAGTGAGTCGTTTCCCAGTAAACTTTTTGTGAGGCAATGGTATTACCGCAGTCTAGCCAACAAGTTAATGCTGGACTATTTACAGTTTATCTCTAAGAAATTCATTAATAAAAAACAAGACGAACACACATCACGCCTTTATCTTCGTAGTGGTAGGCAGATTTGCAACTAGGGCACCACTTTTGTGTATTCCGTCCCATGCTGTGATAGCGCAAGCCTATCACTATATCGAGTCCATATTTCAAGCTTCGGACTGATACTGAGCAGAGACATTCAATATTACTTTGCCTTATTCGGGATTATTCAAAACCTCAGAGCTGAAGTAGTATCTCGTAGGCAATATTACGCCACCGAGGTAGTGATTTACTAGTAAATTTTTTAATTAAAAACCACAAAACTGTTTAAAAAGTAACAAAATGAAACATTTCAACGCGTTTTTGTGACCAATTCAAAAAAGCTTTTACGAGTCGGGCGCACGTCAGTCAAATGCGTCCGAGTGAAATCGTTCAAATACTATTGAGTTAATGGGCTGATGGTGCTAACAGCTGGTTTTTATTTAAACGGATAAAGTTTTAGTTAAAATAATTTTATCTGTATTCAATTTGTCGGTGAAAAATGTGATATTTTGTAAATAAAAGTGAAAGTAGCGAGATACTGTTTTGCCAATTGACGCTCGAGTGAGGTAGTACCACTTACATAAAAACGTTAGACTGGGTGTTACTGTAAATGCTGCTCGGTAGTGATGTGTAAATTGATGTTCGACTGAGGTGGTACCACTTACATAAAACTGTTAGACTGGATGTTACTATCAAGACCGCTTGATAGTGTTGTGTAAATTGATGCTCGACTGAGGTTTTACCACTTTTTTAAAATTGGTAGTCTGGGTGTTACCATTCATATATAGCAGTAAAAAACATTTTGGTTGTATTATTAACAGAGCCCTACTTAAAAACAATCCTTAATCCTGTTAGTAAAAGGTTTCTCCACCGATCCAATTCACAATTTATCTGGAATTATCGTCTTAATTATTTACTAATTACTTTAAAGAATATTATTTTCAAACGTAAGTATTAAGTATCAGTACAAGTATCTGACTAATTTAAAATTCTTGGTAATTGTAATGTGAACTAGCCTTGAAGACATTAGGCGTTTATCAAAGAAAGAGATACTATCAACTAAGATGGTTAAATATTACTTGTCTCAGCACAATAAAATTGGCCGCAGACGTAAACAAAATCGTAAAAGTCAGATCTCACGAAACTAGGTCTAGGTTTTAGACAAAGATTTTGTGTATATAAAAAAACAAATAAAAATTGAGCACCTTTTTATATAGGTCATAAAAATATAGTGGTCTGGTTTCATTTGGATCATACGTAATTATTATTCTAATATTAAAGTTAGATGACTATGTCGGTAAGGTACGTTTAAACTGTAGTCAGTTTTGTCTACAGCATAAATGTGATCCGACCGGGGTAATACCACTATAATAATAATATTACCAGCAGTGGCAAAGGGTAACATTTTCCGAAAAGGAACCCTACACAATATAATATAGGTACTATGCATAAATGCGATCTGCAAATTGTTTTAATTATTTTACATAATTAAAACGCAGCGTAGGCAGGCCCCCCACGAGATGGACCGACGATCTGGTGAGGGTCGCTGGAGTCCCATGGATACGGGCGGTCCGGAACCGGTCCCTGTGGCGCTCAATGGGGTAGGCCTATGTCGAGCAGTGGACGATTCCCGGCTGAAATGATGATGATGATGATTTTACATAAATTATGAACGGGAGGCCGGTAGGAATCGGGTAAATGGACCCTTAACCACTTATTACCAGCCATGTATTATTCTCCTATTGCTGGGCTGGAGCCTCCTTTGCTACCATAAGGATTTAGGGCTTAAATTCGCCACGCTGCCTTAGTCTTGGTTGGCGGACCTTCGATATTTTAAAGCAGAATTGTTAGGTTAGGTAGTACCACTGTCTTAAAAAACGGTGTTCCAGGTAAGATTGTTGAAATCTCCAATTTCTATCCTTGGTATCAAATTAACCCAGCGGACGTAAGAAGCAACAAAGCTAAAACATTACATTCAAACTCATATTGCTTTAGTTTACAGTTTACCAAACAAACTAATACAACCTGCATTCGAAACTGGCTCAGCTGAATTATCCAGTATGCATGGCCAGACAAAATATGCATCCCGAGGGTCACTTCCAAACTGTCCGACACTGAAATTAGAATAATCACGCAAGCCGAGTACTAAGCCAGACTTGGGGACACTAAAAACGTCACGACTAACTACGCTATTGTTTACGACCGAGTTTATTTCCTGACGTTTAGTAGAAGTTATTGCGCTTGAGCTGTGGAGATCCAGTGTGATTTAGCTGCTATTAGATATTCTGAAGGATATCTAGTTTCATCCACTTTTACTGGTAGGATATATTTTATATCCGCCCGTATACAAGTTGTTAAAACCCGCCATAGTGGCCCACGTAAGTGGTCACGTACTGGAGGCTGTCCAGCAGTCGACTAAAGGCCTATAATGATAAAACTACTAGCAACAGCTTTGGCAATATTCAAATCTCCACTTCTTAAACCAGGTCGACCTTTAAAGAACAAACCCAACGTTATGAATTAACAGGATTAACAGTATTATAGGATTAGAGGCATTATCGTGTGCGTCAGTCGCCATATTGGATTTCACTTGCGTTGAGAATAAATCGTTACCATTCCGTGGTGATGTTAATGTATCATTTCTCAAAACAAAATAAAAGTTTGCAAGTCTCATTAATTCTTTTTGTTTGGCTTTGATTACATGCTTCAAGAGCAATTTTTATTTGTTTACAAGTCTTGTTGATAATTTTGCGTATTTGTCTGCAAAAGTCTGAATTATTTGGCTTGGAAGTTTCCAAATGTCAGGGTTATACACAGACAAAAATTGCACGAGTTTTCAATTATACGCTACATTTCTGTACTGTATGACGTAATGTTACGTATGCGGTTTTAAAATGCTAGTGTGTTGTAGGATGGAACATTAATTATTTTGATAGCAATAAGTGACATTTGCAAGTCAAATACATGTTCTCAAAATGGGTAAGTAGAATGTATCAACATAGTAAAACTTTGTGAAATATAGGCATTAGTTAGCGCATTAAACAAATACAATCGACCCGTCGTATCGCGTGTTTCGGTTGAAACTGCATCCAATTTACTACGCACCGGCATTCGTTCCGTTTAACTATAAAGTACCAACTCTGTGTGAAAGAGTTATGATACGTGGGTAGGTTCTCATAGCATTATATTTCTTTGGGTGTTACGATGGCGTAGTTGGAGTGCGTACGTGGCACGATTACGTCTACAATCGTAAGTCCTGGGTTCCAATTCCGAGTTGGCCTTAAAATAATTATGCCTAGGTTTTTCCATCTTAAATTTACTCACTCCCAGGTCGGAGTTACAAAGTTTTTGGTGCGATACCCGCGTTTCTCGGAAAGTACGTAAATCTGTTGGTTCCACAAATAATCTCTCTTAGGTCTTGTCGAATTGCTGTCTCACCGGACTATGAGAGTAAAGGAACAGAGTGCGTCTGTGTATTGCGCATACTTGTGCACTATAATATCTCCTGCGTACCTGGTTGACCTCCGTTGTGATTGGTGGCCGCGCTGTGGGAAATGGGGAAACTCAAAAATAAATCCATCAATTAACTTCTACGTTCAATGTAAATTGCACCCTTTTTATTCCCATTTACTTGAAACCATAGATAGCATAACTTCGTATTAGGTAGTCATATACTACATTGGATGTGTAGCATACGCAGACTTTGTGAAATAGGCTTGAGTGTTGTTTAGAATTTAAATAGAGATGTCGCTCGGATCGCAGCACATTTGTCTTCTAAAGTTACATTAACTTAAGTTTCACGGTTGACTTACTAGTTTTGTGGTGTAGTTTCAACAAAGTTGTACGTTTGTTTGTTTATAATTAACTTGTTTGCTTAGAGAACTTGTTAAAGTTCTTGAGCATAACATTTTTACTGCTAACGAATGCAGGTGAATAATATTGCTTATAGCGGCGATAGCCTAGTTGGGTGTGGAACGGACTGCCAAGACGAATGTCCGCAGGTTCAAATCCCAAGGGCACACACCTCTGACTTTTCTAAAAAATCATGTGTGTATTCTTTGTGAATTTATCGATCGCTTTAATGGTGAAGGAAAACATCGTGAGGAAACCTGAACATCTGAGAAGTTCTCTATAGGAATTTCGAAGGTGTGTGAAGTCTACCAACCCGCACTAGGCCAGCGTGGTGGACTAAGGCTTAATCCCTCTCAGTAGTAGAGGAGGCCCGTGCTCAGCAGTGGGCAAGTATATAATACAGGGCTGATATTATTATTAATATTGCTAAGCAGTAGCGATAAGTGAAATATTCCGAAAGGGAACCCAACATAACATATAGGTATTAATATGTATAAATGCGGTCTGCAAATCGTTCTAATGATAATTAGATTCTACAGGAATTCTACACAAAGGGAAGTTGGCAGGAATCGGGTTATATGGACCCTTCGACACTGCTGTATATCTAGAGTAATAAGTCAGTTACCTCAGATTCAGTATTGAATTTCCGGTTATAAAGGACTGCATGTCAACGTACTGTGTTCGCCATCCAGGGACATTATAATTATAGATCCATAATTCCCAGTATTTATAATAGCGACAGCGACTTTATTACACAGCAGGGTTAGCTCCCTGCTGCTTGGTAGAAGATACAGACAACGCGTTGTTAGTTGCTACACAGGCTGCTCGTCGACAACTTGCGTATTTTGTATGCTTAGGTTACTATTGAATATTATCAGAACTTTTAAAAACCAAATATTATCATTGTGTGTGTTGAATATAAGGGTTTGTGCACACGAAGTTATTGAACGAGCCGAAGTCGCGTAGTTTTGAAACGCTTGTCTGCGCATGCTTAACACTTACATCCTTTATAAAAGTATTCGGCTCCAAATTGCATCGCATTTACTGCATATTAGTTAAAAATGTCGTGTGCATAAACCCTTAGAGAAAGGCGTGTTAAAATTACCACTATAAATCATACGGCCACTACCTTAGTGTTACAATAATTTAAAAAGTTAAGTGTACTATAAAGACAGCGATCCGGAGAATGGTCGTTAAATCATTTTATGGTTAAACTTGCACCATTATTGGTCCAAGTAAGGACGCGAGTGAGCGCCGGCTTACAATTTAATGTGTTTCTTTGACGCAAACAATGGTGTCCCTTAAAAGATAGGACAACATAATTACTGTAGTTATTGGAAAAGGGAAGTGTGTCATCGTTTTAATTGGTTTTTGCTTTGTTGTGGACGTTACTTAGTGTTACAAAGACTGTTTTTTTTCGACCTATAAATATGAGTTATTGAAGTAATAAGTAACTATGGGCTGTAAAATAAACCAATCTTACCTCTAAGTAGGATCTCAAGTAGCCATTCATGAATAATTTTAATAAATAGAGCTTAAGTTGGGATTTAAGACCTTGTTCTCAGCTGCGTGGGTGCGATTTATCGATGCCGCCATGGGGTGGAATATATATGGCAGAAAGTGGGTGTACCAGTTGCGCTTCTGCTTACCCCTTTGAGCATGGAATGTGTGAGTGTGTGTATTATATAGATCCAGGACTCCACAAATATTTGTACGATGGGTCATTTTTTTTTGTTTTTAACAGCGTTTAATAAATAAAACTCAGATGTCAAAATCTGTCATGTGACTTTATCATCATTATTAGCTGCAGGATGGATGCTGAACATGGGTCTCCCCTAAAGATTTCCAGATCGACTTATTGGAAGCGGCCCGCATCTAGCGACCTCCTGTGAATTATCATATTTTATTAGTGGAAGCCATGATATAAAAGAAAAAATAAATATAATTTCAGATGCTGTTAATACATCTGTTTTAGAAAATTATAATATAAAAACAGTGATAAAATCCGTAAAATAGTTTTATTTCAACGTCATACATTCGTAAACTAACTAACTTTTGTGTCCGTTATAACATCCGTTTTTTCTTCATTAAATAAACTTACATCGGGTTTACTTTAGTTTATATGATCATAAAAAAAACGAATGAAGTTAATGTATAGAAGTGATTTGAAGTTTTTAATTTGTTCGGCAAGCAATTTGTACTTGCCGTTTCGTCATCTATCTTATTCATTACTTTATATTTTTGTGTTTCTGTCACCCAAATAAGTTTTAAATTATTTTCTGTTACCTTTATATATAACATTTTTATATCCATAATAGTTTTTTATGAATTGCGATGGTACGCCATTCTTTTTTTTATAGATCACCCTAGCTAAGTACCATTGGAATTATAGGTGAAGACTGCATGCAAATTGTATATATCTATCTTTAAACCTAAATAGGGCTGGGTACGCAAAACTGAATCTTATAGCAACCACTATGCAATAACAGAACAAAATGCTATATCAAATAGTCAGCCATTTCTAAAACATACAAACGCCTCGTAAAGTTCACACAAACACCGTAGTACTTTCTAAGACTTATAAAAACATTACGTACATTGTCGTCTATTATTTTTGTCGTAACATCTTGATGTCGACATTCATTGTTGGAAGCGACGCGTGTTGTCGAGCATCTGTAACATTTCATAATGGCACTTCATGAGAAATGTCAGAGATTCGTCAATGACATACCACGAGGCAAACTAATAATACAGCTACGATAGCAAAAAATGCCTCTACTGTTAGAGAAATAAGGCCGATAATACACGAAAATGGTAAAGTGGTATGCGTAATGACGTCTCCTGAGGGTTCGTCGATGACGTCATCCGTTGCGGTCGAATTCAAGAGGGTTGGAAATCGTAAAGATGTTTATAACTTGAATTTAGGTCCTAAGCGTTTTGGTATTGTTTTTTTGTTTGTTTTTAAGTCTGCATAGTCCTTTATAGTGTAATCGATATTAATATAGATAACGAACGAATTTTATGCCATTTTTTTTTAGGTAAGCCTGTAATCATTTGGTAACAAAATACACGCCTTTTAGAGCTACTTTCCTAAAATAGTAAAAGATGTACGATAAAACAATATCGAAATTCAATTTCTTTCTTAAAACAAAGTAACCATTTCGACCGAATTGTAATTGTTTTACTA
Source organism: Manduca sexta (assembly GCF_014839805.1). Taxonomy (NCBI): domain Eukaryota; kingdom Metazoa; phylum Arthropoda; class Insecta; order Lepidoptera; family Sphingidae; genus Manduca; species Manduca sexta. The sequence continues at coordinate 5,196,831 of NC_051121.1, read as the reverse complement.
AGAACTTAGTTGGAAATTAAGGATCTAGTTAAAGTTTGTTTAACTATTAATCATGCTTGCGTTATTGAAATTCTTGTCTGCTGCCAATTTAATTGAGTTTATAAAGCTTTTTGATACGTTCTTATAGTACACTAGGTTTTAGGCGCGGTTTCGCTTGCATAAGAAGCTTATTACAGAAATCCGAAAAGTTCTGTAGCCATCCATAGTACCGTCTATGTAAAAATTCAGATTCAATTACTCCAATATGATACAGAAGAAAGAAAGAAACAAGTTTATTGTTGGAACAAAGACAAAAAATTAAAAACACAAAATCCTACATAACATAAACAATTATTGCACCAATATGAGAAAACTATATCGATAATAATTAACTTATATGGTAATCGTGGTCATGGTCTATCGGTGTGACAAATTTAATCAAAATCAGTTCAGCAGTTTCTGCGTTTAATTCTAACATGCAAATATTTCACAAACGCACATTTATATTAGTAAAAAGCAAAACTAGATGCTGCTATTGCTTTCGCCCGTATGAAAGAGGTTTCTCGAAATTAACCTACGGTCTAGTGAACTTTCCGACATTAAAAAAACCTATAGTAATATTTTTTCCAGGACATAGATTATCAATGGACAAAATTTAATTCAAATCGTATATATTGCTGGTGGCAGGATAAATTTTTTATCCGCCCGGCTAGCGACCAGAGTACACAAGGTGTTAAAACCCGCTAGAGTGGCCCACGTACGTTGTGTTCTGGGATCAGCCTGTGTATATCTGGTTTTAAAAGGCCGGCATTATTGTGAAACCCTCCATAGTGGCACACGTAAGTGTGTCGCGTTCGGAGATCAGCCTGTTTCATCAGGTCGGCATAATTGTGACGACTTCTGAGAGGTAATCATCTCTCGTTAGTCGACATTCTATTGGACAACACTCCACTTACCATAAGGTGCAATGGGCTCACCAAACCGTGGCGTATAAATACAGTTCAGCAGTTTCTGCGGTTTTAACATCCGAATATTTTACATTCGCATTTATTAAACACATTTTCAATTTGAAAAAACTCATTCGAACACAAAAGTATATATTCAACGTAAGTGGCGAGACGATAAAATTCTTATGCTAATGATTTGAGAATAAATTCGGCAAGTCTTCCATGAGTAATGTAAGACATTAGTCAGCTGTACTTCGTCGTATATTTAAGGTTCAGTTTCGTTCTATTTGTCATGTTGATGTATTTCTTTTTTTATAAGTGTGACTAATCACAAACTGTTCATATAAAACCAAACTAGCTATTGTCGTATAACATATATATCAATGAAACTAGTGAAGATATATTGACAAATATCTATGGGACCAAATTGGGGGTATATTCTTTCGAATAAAACAAGGATTTTCCAAATCGGTTCATAAATTTTCGAGTTCTGAGGTAACAAACATAAGAAAAAAAAGGAACGGGGAATTAATAATATTCTATATATATAAAAATGAATCTCTATTTCCCTTGGTCATCGCATCATGCGTGAACGGCTGGACCGATTTCACAATTTTTTTTGTTGTTGTGTTTGTTATTGTTAGGAGGATCTTATAAAAGAAAAAATTAAGGAAATTGAGCGGAACGTTAGAAAATTTAAGAAAAGTTAATTTCAGCGATTGACAGAATGCGCGCTGCAAATTCATAGTTAAGAAGAGAAAACGTCTGTCGGGTCAGCTAGTCAATAATAAATTAATTTATTTACTAACTTATCCATAAAGGCAAATGTTCTAGCCTATACAGCCGCATAATTAATACTGTTTTCAATGAAATTTCGTACATTACGGCCTAAACCAAGATTTCATTTTCTGACCAAAGAGAATGATAATATATAGCAATAACCTAGTACCCACTTAAAATTATAAAGGCAGGTGTACAAAGCTAGTTAACGCTAAATTTTTATATCACGACTTCAACACATACGATTCGATATGATATAAGCGTAAGGATGAAATTGTGAAGCACCCATTAACCTTGCGATGCGTTTAACTAGAAAAGTTTTATAGGCTTACAGGGTGCGGAAGTGCTCCAAATTTAACTCAAGGAAATTTATTTCCGTTTCCGCCTTGCGTGTTATGAGTTTGAATATTGTTAGCCAATGATGTGTAAAACTGAACGAGAAGTTTAATGTCGACAGCCTTTTTGGCGCAGTTGATCTAATGAATTGGTTATGAAACGTGAAGTCGCGTGTATGTTTTAATAATATAATAATATCAGCCCTGCATTATATACTGTCCCACTGCTGGGCACGGGCATTCTTTACAACTAAGACGGGTTAGGCCTTAGTCCACCACGCTGGCCTAGTGCGGATTGGTAGACTTCACACACCCTCAAAATTCCTACAGAGAACTTCTCAGGTATGCAGGTTTTCTCACGATGATTTCCTTCACCGCTAAAGCAAGCGAAAATTTACAAAGAATACATACATAATTTTAGAAAAGTCAGAGGTGTGTGCCCCGGGGATTTCAACCTGCGGACATTCGTCTCGGCAGATCTACACCCAAAAGGCTATCGCCGCCAAGTGTATTATTTATGGATAGTGTTGCCCAAATTCAGTCTTGGTCTTGCAGTCTTGGTCTTGTTCTTGCGTTTTTGGAAGACCAAGACCAAGAACAAGACCGCGTATTTTTAGCAAGACCAAGACCAAGACTGACCGTGCAAGACTTGAGCAAGAACAAGACATAGCCTGCAAGACTCTTGCGTCTTGCAGCTAGGACTTAGCGCTATTTCACTGAGTAGTTAGGTGTAACAGTTCGGTGTATAGGTAGGTACGCTTAGGAATTCTATGAGACGCAAAAAACTGTATCAAAGAATATGAAAAACTGGACCTATGCGCATTACGACTAATACCATAAACATAGCGAATAAAAAAATATCTATTAAAATCAAACTGAGTGCATGCATAGCTATGATTTAACCATCGGCACTTTGATAATGCGGCATCAAAGGTTTTGTACTTACTTCTCAAAGAAATTTGCCGCTTTTCGGAAGTACATGGTTATGATACACGCGCCGGCGGCTTCTTTTGAAATCTAAAACAATCGTTGCCGCCACGCCGAAATCATAACATTTGACACTATTTGATTGCCGCCATAGGGCGTAGGTATACTCATGCAAAATAATTTCGAATTTTAAGAGTACCTACAGGTGTTCCAAAGAATAAATAAGTTTCAGAGTGCTTAGAATGAAAATGAATACATTATACTGATCACGCAAGTAGTATTATGATTGGGATAAAATGGTAAGGATAGCCCGACTAGAAATTTAAAAGTGCGACCAATGGGGCCCCTCTTGGGCTTCCCTCTTGGGGCCCACTTTGGGATGTCACGCAAAGCCCTCTTGGGCCCCCATTGGGAAATCCCAAATGGGCCCCCATTGGGAAATCCCAAATGGGGCCCAATTGGGAAAATCCCCATCAGATCCCAATCTAAATTTATAAAAAATCTAAAATTTCAAAAAAATCAAAAATAATTTTGAATTACGGACTCTGATGGTACTATAACTTTATATTTCGATTAGAAAGTGAACTATTGGTTGAATGCATCCTTGTCGTCAGTTGGGCTCGAACTCGGGTCCTCTTGATCATCAGTCGTTCACGTTACCACTGGTCCAAGCGGGAATATTACATTCGTCGCTTTATTTGATGTACATCGAATCAACTAGATGATATTACTAATATTGCGGTTAAATGTTTAATATTTGTTTCTGTTTTTTCGTTTATCTTAGTTAGATTTATTCAAGCGGAACTATTAGCAATAATTTACTATTTCAACGTTGGGATTTCCCACTTAAATCCCACTCAAGCCCCAATTAGGAAATGTTAACAATAATTTTTCATTTTTACTTTGGGATTTCCCACTTTGGCCCCACTCGGGTCCCAATTGGGAAATATTAATAATAATTTTTCATTTTTACTTTGGGATACAATGATAAATCGTAAAACTCTTTTATTAAATTTCTTATAAGTTGAAGGTTCAATCTCTTTCTAGACAGATAAGTATTGTTCTTTAAAATACAGTCAAGTTATTGTAATTAATTTGTTTTTTTACATGTTTTAGCAAATGTAAGCTTATAAATCATAAATGTTTATTAAGAAACAGTTACTTCCATGGAAAACGACATATAGGTCAGTTGATTTTTCGAATTTCTTATCAAATCTTCAGTTATTTATTAATCTGCTTGATCTTTACTATGGCTATGTTAATTCAAGCTCACAATGTTCCAATTCTAATACGTTTTTCTAAGATTTAAAGTAAACTTTAATAAATAGTCATAGACTAATAGATAATTGCAAGACTTGCAAGACTGCAAGACCAAGACCAAGACCAAGACTGGGAGCGCAAGACCAAGACCAAGACCAAGATCAGGTGTATTGGCGCAAGACCAAGACCAAGACTGGCTAAGTCTCGTCTTGTTCTTGCATTTGGGCAACACTATTTATGGATGATTTAAGTCGGACAAATATAGGAGTCATCTTAAATATTTTTTTTTCTAAAATCGAGTGTTTTATGATATCCATAAGGTATGAGTTGGTTATTTTACAGTCAGATTTATTATATGGGATTATTATGAATATTTATTTACTAGTTTGTATTCGCGGCTCGGCCTGCGTAAAACAGTTTTTCTGGACTAAAATTGAGCGTATATTTTAAGATAGATTTCTACTAATACATCGGTAAAAACTGTACTTAATTCTATGCGATAGTTTTTGCTTGATGCGTGTACAAACAATCACACAAACAGACAAAATAAAAACTGTTGTTTTGGCACCTGTAGCTTTAATAAAAACCCCGTATTAGTTTTTCTTTAATATCTAGAATGTACAAATAGGCCAGTTACAATTTTCTTAAATATAAAGATTGAATCGCAAAATAATAAACGAAGAAAACTAAAATAGATTATTAATAATAAAATAAATATGACGTCCATTGTTGTTCAACTTGTAAAAATGTTATTACAAATCATAACTAAACAAAGTACTGCGATACACTGTTTAAACAAGCGAAACTTCGAAAATTCTAAGCAAACCGGAGAACATGGACGGCGGTAGTCTGGTGTCGGCTTAAACAAAATTTCCAATTCAGATACCGAGCCGCAATATGGTGAAAGGTTTATATTCCACTCAGGTTCCACTGTTTACGTAAGGCACCGCGCAGACGATAGTGTTTTACCGAGGGATGGACGATACCGAGGGAGACGCAGCGTAGGCAGGCCCCCCACGAGATGGACCGATGATCTGGTGAGGGTCACTGGAGTCCGATGGATGAGGGCGGTCCGGAACCGGTTCCTGTGGCGCTCAATGGGGGAGGCCTATGTCCAGCAGTGGACGATTCAAGGGCTGAAATGATGGACGATACCTGCAACGCAATGGATCAGATGCGTGGGCTTTATTTCTGACGATCGTCGCCGTCGAGTTAGGTTGTGCATTACGTGGCAATTACATTCGAAAATAATATCAGTCCTGTATTATACTGTTCTAAAAAATAAAAAAATAAATAAAAATGCTTGATGAATACATCACGTAGGCGAACATGGTTGCACTTATAATAACTCAAGGTACATGAGAACATTTAATTATTACTTAATTAGATTAGCTTATATAAATAAAGACAATCTATATTGAAAATAAAATAAATGAAAAATATACTTAGTAAACAAAGAGGCCAGCTCGGGCTGGCAGGGAAGAAGAAATAAAATGATGTATATATGTATTTTTGAATAGGCAATAAGGGAGAAACGCGTCGCGATCCTCACCGGTGAGGACAATAAAAGCCCTAACCTAGCTAACCTACCAGCCTTTCACTAACTACCTAAGCGATGACTACCCGAAGAAGAAAGGCAGAAAGAAACTCCGGGCTTTATTTTTTGTCATCAATTGTCCATTCTACTGCTGGTAACAGGTTTTTGAGATACTAGAGAGAGGGTTTAGGTCTTAGTCAACCATGCTGGCTTACAGTCCTTTTCAATAAACGATCCCAATCTCAGTCTTCAATCCAATTCCGAGAATAAACCAATCAAATTAACTGTTTGTAAGCATGTCAAATAAACAGTTCTGATTGGTAAATTTTTGAGATAGGTCAAAGAAGTGCTTCGGATTATTAGTAATGGCGGTTGTTGTTGATCACACGATTTTTTTTTTATTATTTCGAAATTATTATAATTTGTCATAGTCAAATGTGTTCCTTATGTTTTGTACCATCGACCTTTCTACTCCCATCACTCCTTACTAGGCTACCCTAAGGCTATCGCTGTTTCTATTCACGCCTGCGCCTCTCCTTACGTGCAAACAGTTTGCATTTATATTATGCCTGCAACACTAAATTCTAGCCGTTTCGCTGCGTGATTGGCCTTTTTAAGCTCTAAAACATCGGTGCATCGAATTTGTTTCGTGCACGTAAACTGTTTGAAATTTACATTCATGTAATGATTGTTTGGCACGCGACTGCGTCCACGGAACGAATGGTTATCTTAAATGATCGCAATTATTGGCAATATATATTATTTAGGTTATGCTCGCGGCTTCGCCTGCATGCAAGGGTTTTCTGTGATAATAGTCTCGATATATTTTGTCTAAGTAATAAAAAGCCTATATCCGTACCCAGGGTCTCAATCTCCATACCAAATTTCATAGAAATCCGTTGAGTAGATTTTGAGGTTATTGCGTTCAGAAAGGAGGGGACAAATAGTAATTATTATATCAGTAAATTTATATAAAGCCTTAATGTACTATTAACTTAAACCTTCCTCAAGGATTGTACTATCTTTTAATAAAAACCGTACAAAAATCCGTTCAGTAGATTTTGCGAAAATCGATCACATACAGACAGACAGCTTTTGTGGACTTTGTTTTGTAATATGTATAGATAATGATTTCTCGTTTTCGTGAATGTTGGACATTCAAATAAAACTATTTACGGATTTATTCGCGGTTTTTTAAAGCATAATTCTCTCCCGACGTTTCGAAGTTGATTGTCAGTAACAAACCTGCCCTGTCGCACTACGGTAGGGGGCGAACCAATAACCTCTCCCCCCTCTAAAACCCTACTTGTAACAAACAATAATTACTGTCATTGAAGAAAATTATATGACATACCGTGTACTTATTTGAAGGGAAAAATACTATATATTATGTTGTAAAAGTAAAAAAAAGTCATAGATATTTCTATAATTTTTTTTTCTATTAGTGTATCGGCGGCGAATCTCCTTTACAATCGTTTGATTGTAAAGGCGATTTGCCGGCGTCAGGTTGATTAGCCTTTAATTACAGTACCCCATTCGATAACAGTACAAAATCTACAAAAGTTACATTATTTATGGCTTTCAATGACAAGACGAGCTTGCCGTTCGCCTGATAAGCGATACAACCATAAACAGTAGAAACATCATCCAACACCTTGAATTACAAAGTATTGTTTGGCATGCCATTACCTACAAAGTATTGTTCGCCATTCTGAGACGTGAGATGTTAAGACTAATTATGTCCAGTAGTTACACTGGCTACAATATCCTCCAAACCGGAGCACAACAGTGGCTACACACTGTTGCTTGGCGGTAGAAATAGACATTGCGGTGGTACCTACCCAGGCGGACTTTCACATATGAGAGACCTACCAGTAAAACATGAAACAATAAAACCTTTTACATTCAACGCTTTCTTTATTTACGAACAAAAGCGTGTTTTTTCAATCCCGTATGAGTTTCTGTCGAAATCGCGATTGAAATACCGAATGGGGTATTGGAAAATAAAAATTGATTTACGGATGTAACAAAAACTGGGATGCGTTGTTTGGATTTTGCTGGTTTTTTTGTCTGGGATCTTCATATTTTGTATTCTCAATGAACGTAACAACGCATTCAATTGTTTGGAAATATAACGGAGATGTTAAGTTGTCTATGCTAAAATATATGTTTTAACTCATATAAATGAAATCCATGTAATTTACTGTTGGATTGGACTGAATGAACAGCTTTTGGGCATAGTAAATTTTTTTTCTCCTCTCCTTATCATGTGTAGTCTTTACCTTAAACTGATTTTGAAAAGAGCAACACCAGAGTTTCTTGCCTGTTCTTCTCTGGTGAGAACTGCTTTCCGAACCGGTGGTAGAGTTAATATTGACGGTATCTAAACAATGTATAACATTTTACGGATTCAAATAAATAATTTCATTTCATTTCATAATTTACGTTGACATTTTCAAACTTTATAACCGCAAAATTCGAACTAAATTATAAAATGGAAAGAAAAATGCGTACTTCAAAACCAGAACTTTTAAAATTTGAATCCACAATTATATTCAAGAGCGTTCCGTGTCACATCTTCAAACTTCAGTTACAAATCTTACATTGGGCACTAATGCGGTCGTTTTAAAACTCACTCGAATGTCAGCGGCGAGTTATGACGTAAACTTGAAGCACGAGCCCTAGTTTGCGAGTTCGTGACCCAGGTGGTTCTGTAAACTTTCAACTCGTCAAGTCAAAAGTGTATGAAACATGTGCTATAGATCATGTGGAAATGGAAGAGAATTTATTATACAAACTATTATGTTTATTCACACACTGCATTTATTATGCAAAGGCGCAACCACAGCACCTACTTTTAGCCAAGTGTGTTCCGTCCCATGATGTGATAGGAGTGATCATATCGCTATATCGGGCACAAATTTCAGACTCTGGGTTGATACTGAGCAGAAACCTAAATATTGCTTTGCCCGACCCGGAATTCGAACGCAGGACCTCAGAGCACTACAGTACCGCGCATGAAGTACAACGATGCCACCGAGGCAGTCATCTCAGGCAGGCAGACATATGTTGATTCATCAATAAATAATAATAATATCACTAACTCTCGCATATCTTGGATTGTGTGCTAATTTCTTTTGTCTTAAACGCAACGTTACGCGTTACGTGCTTGTTACGTACTGGCAAAATAAAAATACCATTGAGTATAAAAAGTAAAATGCCACAAATAGATATGGACATTACCATAGTCTAAAACATAAATTGTTCATAGTAATAAGAAAACACATCAAATGCTAGTAAACTTAGCGACAAACGCCCGAAATTAATAACCAATCCTAATCCAATGTATGCCATCTAAGATTGATAATTCATTCGTTTTTATGGATAAAGCATGCCAATAACCAATCCATAGATTGAGTAAGCTATCTCTAACAATAATCAATCTTTGAGAGGACGGATTACAGATCATAGATTACCCTCTGTTTGAAAATGACAGTTTACGCTTGCCAATACTCTATCTACCCGTTTTGACATTTGATTTGATTGTTGTAAACAATCGCATTTTCCAATCGGACCAATTCCTCAGTTTACTCCATATGTTTTGAATATCGCTTACACTGATTTTAAGGGAAACGAAAAGGCAATGGAAATATCCATATTCTCTAGTGACAGTGACGACAGTGATTTGGAGGGACTAGCGATACTGATAGCGAAACTGAAAGTCGCGGTTCATCACGGGTAATGAAAAGAGTTAACTACATGCAGACCCTGGATGAGTTTGATTTCACGTTTGGATTAGGCTTTCGAAATCTGCTTGCCAGTCAGTGTTAGTTAAACTGATCTCGTATATTCGTGTTACTTCTATGTACAAGGTAAATAATTTTTGACATTATTTACAAAAAATACCGTACCTACCGAACTATTAGATAGGTACAAACAAGGGGCAATTGTATCGTTTTTTCAGGAACTATGGTGTTTCTCCATTCCATCAACTTTTGCTGAGGAATAGGAAATATTTATATTATCTTTTTTCAGGACATTTAGTACATGGAAACGTCGCTTCCCTGTGATTGCATTGACATTGCGTTTATCTTTACCTAAAGTTCAAACAATAATAATTGTAACTGCAGTTTTGCACAATATTTGTCGGAATCACAGGCTAGAGGAAATTCCAACTGAAGTGGAATTATCAACTGCTGATATTATTAATTATAAGAACAATATAGAGAATCAAGATGTTGGAGGAAGAACAGCATTAACAAATAACTTCTTTACTTAGTAAAATAAAATACCTTTACAATCACTGCTATTTATTTTATTGCTTATCTACATTTGTAATTCAAAATAATAATTACAAATTAACATAGTTTTATTAGTTGAAAGTTAAAACATAGAAACAGACAAAATTTCTATACATTATCTATACTATTATATAAAGCTGAAGAGTATGTTCGTTTGAACGCGCTGGTCTCAGGAACTTCCGGTTCGAATTGAAAATTCTTGTAGTGTTGGATAGCCCATTTATTGAGGATGGCTATTATAGGGTATATGTATATCATCACACTATGACCAATGGGACCAAAAACGGCTAAAATTGATTACTTTTGAGAGCTTCCGTTACGTGCGCTGCATAAACGGTTAAAGTTATGCAACAATTATGTATAACGGAATTGTAATTTGTTACATAACACTGGATAATGTGTACAGAGTCCAATTATTATTATATGGCACCGAGTTTACTGCGTACTTCATACTAAAAACTAAATCCTTTAAAGATTTATTAATATATTATGAACAATGTTATTAAACTTCAGTGTCAAAATATGTTAGCAACCACATTACTCACGTTCCATTTTGAAAGTAATTAAAAAGTTTGTATCTTAAATATGACATGTACTAATTATTAATTGTTTCTATTGAGGGCTAAAATACATAAAATATTTTTTTATTACTCCAATTCTTATTTTTCGCAATTAGGCAAATATTGAAACGAATAGTTTGTATGGAAAATACAAAAAGTATTTTTTTTACGAATGGAATATTCTGCATAAAATGGAATGGTCAGGAGGGAACGCATCTTGAAAGGATTGCCAGCGATCTATCGTTGAAGGCAAGCAAGGATAGGCGAGTTAAGATATTGGCATGCCGATAGGAGACCAATCGAAAGATAGTCGGCAATCTAAGATAGGTTTCAGTCTTGGATAGTAGATACATTATTAATTTCGGGCGTAAATAGCAAACATTAAACCTAAGGCGGTCTGTGAAGGAAAATGTGAAGAATTTGATTTATTTATTTTAAGGACAAACAGTGGTAATTACATTAAATCAATTGAACCTTACAAATGACTAACAATATTTTAAATGCATTACCTTTAGTTGCCACGGCGTGCATTGATATGTTGGAAAAAACAATTATAAAATATAAAATAAATAACGTTAACATCATAAAATTAAAGAACAAAAATTTAACTGTACTTAATGTGAATTGCTTATATTATATTTATTTATACTTTGATTATTGTTGTTACGTATTAAGGTTTGTTCATATAGTTTTTTAATTATGTATTTAAATATAAGTTTAGATGTAAGTCTATTTAAGTTAAGATAAAATTTAGACATTTGGACTAAGGTTTTATGTATTTTTATATTAGCTAAATAAAGTAGCTTCGCTACAGTCCGAAAAGCAAGTTAGTAACCACAACTATTTATTTACCCGATAACGATATTCAAATAGGTAATGTCTCTCATTATTTAACTCGATTGAAATAACAGTAAATTTTGGGATAAAATAAACATTATTGCTAAGAAAACTACATTTTGTTATGTTTGCGGCGAAACGTAAATTTATAACGTCGGCATAGTAAACATTCGTAGAGATTTATAACATACAGCGGGCGATAATAAAATCTTTATTACTATATGAAGTCAAAATATAGGAATGAGATATTACTCTTAGATATTATCGTGGTATAGTATTTAATATTACTTGATTAGTCCATTTTACTACGGATACGTTGAAAGAGAAAAGACTGGTCGATTTCGATAATATAATAATATTTCGTTAAATTGACTAATAATTTGTATTCACATCTTGATTTACACTTAGATTCGAGTTGTTATATTATGAGTGCCGTTCCGTACATAACCACACGCTGTTAATCTTGAAACCATACTAGTCAGGTGTAAGGATTGCAGTACAGTTAGGTCGAACACAGTGAGTCTTCGGAACGCCAGATCTAGTACGTAGTACATATATATCGATGCTGGCAACGCATTCAGAATTATTTATTTATCAGAACTTATAATCAGGTGCTTCAGTTGTCTGTTCTATGACAAAGAAATTTTTAATAGTATTTTTTTATTGCCACAGTGGCGTAGTGGTATTAGGTGTGCGGTACGACCACTACTCCGAGGACTTGGATTAAAATCCCGGGCCGGGCAAAATTATATTGAGGTAAGCTCAGTATCAGCGTAGTCTGGAATTTCATCATGGCGAAAGGCACACCCCTATCACAAAATGGGACGGAACAAACTTGGCGTCTGGCGAAAAGTGTGTTGGTTGCATCTGTGCCTACCCCCTCGGAGATAAAGTCGTGTATGTATTTTGTATGCAAATATCAGCTACACTAGTACCACATAATTCAAATAAAACGTAATGCAAACAGTTTTTGGACTGGATGGCGGGGTAAGAGCAAACGTTAGGTTCTGGAATACAGAACAGGCCGTATATTAGGGTTGTCACAAATCAGTATCGTTTGTTGGACTAGCTCATTTGTTACAGGACTATTCGATGGGTAAGGTAGTTAGACGACGGTGTTCGTGTTTATATCAAATCAGTTGGAATCTAGGGTTGCCTTTTTATAGGATATCGCCTGTAGGTAACAATTAGTGTAGGATTATTATATAGTAATCTTTGATTTTCAATACGTTTGAATAGTGTTAGGGTTGTCGCTGGTTTGTTTAAATTAACGATTTTTGTTACATATATTACTTATAAATAAATAAATAATTCTTCAAATATTGCTGTAAATGAAAAATACAATAGAATACATAATTAATCTACATTACATTTATAAATGTTGATATGTAGTTGAAAACGATATTAAAGCGAGACAATTTCCGAACAAGATATTTTTTTTTACATTGATGCGCCAATTTATGTTATAATTTGTCAAGTAATTCAGATGGTATTAGTAATTTTCGGGTAATTTTAGAATATATAATGTAAATAAATTAGGGGCGTGCATCCACGAACTGCCTCAAAACATTCTAAGTGCGTCTGCAATGTAATTTGCTAAATTAATTCATACAGAACGTGGCTTTAGAGTTCAGAATAAAATTTACATACGTTTTATTAAATTATGAGGTCCTTTGGGAACTATCATTGTCACATATAACTTGTTTATACAAGTTGATTATTTTGATATTAGGAAAATTTAATAATTGAAGGTGGGCTTCGGTGCCGTAGTTGTACTGCCAACTCGGTACGGCAGCGGTCTTAGGTCCTGAGTGTTCATTGTAGCTTTGCCCGATGAAGTCCTTACTCGCTATAAAGTTCCCCAAAACATTGAAGTGATACATAGCGTAACTTGGACGTCATCAGCGCCATCTATTTAAAAATTAGATAAAAAAAATCATTACTTCCTAAGAGACCAAATTGCCAGGATAAAAGTAATCTATATGTTAATCCAGTACATGGTCTACGCACGTACCATATTTCAAAGTTTTTGCGTTTCTTTTCACAAACATGAAACAATTTCACAAACTTTCGCATTTATTAGATTAGATTCCTGTTCAAGTATAATTAAAAGATAAGAATTTAATAACAGTGCCATTACAATATCTTATCACAGTAACACAATTATTTCATCGCGTCTCTTGATCTACGCATATCTAATTCCAGTTGAATTACTTTTTTTCAAACTTATCCTGAATGACACATTACAACGCACCGCGTCAACGTGACAGCCCTATTTCCGCTCGCTGGCCCGCAGCCAACAACGAGTATGTACTGAACACGAAGATATTTCCATCGCTACATGCAGATTTTTGGCAACATTACGTGTGTTATATAAGATATTGAAACTTGATTTATATTGAACAGGTTTTTGAATTAATGAACTCTTCTGGCGTTCGAAATTCAGAAGTGACAACATGCAACGGTAATGCTGTCAAAACTGATCAAAGTCCAGTAGAACTGATAAATCAATGTGCATTGCACTTGACTTGTACATTTAAAAGCTTCGATGTAAATGCTTTGTGGCATATTGTGTCATCTTCTCGATATTACTTTCTCCTTAACTGCCCCAGTGACGTAACTGTAATATGTGCGAAGCTTGAGAACGACTATAGCGTTGAGGTCCTGGGTTCCAATCTCAAAAAATAATTGTGATTAGGGTTTTCCAGCTTAAATTTATTCAGTCGCAGATCGAAGTCAGAAAGTTGGCGGTGTGATACCATACCCTGCTTCGGAAATCATGTAAAGCCGTTAGTCGTGCACCTGATCTCCCTCCGGTAATGTCGGATTGTCTCACCGGACTATGAGATTGAAGGAACAAAGAGTGCACCTACGTATTGCGCACACAATTCTGCACTATAACACTTTTTGCGTACCCGGCTGATTTCCGTTATGATTGGTTGTCGTGGCCAAAATTCGGCTAGGAGAGATATATCAGTCATTACTTTCCTAATAACCAGTAAATGCTGCAACAATTCACTGCAATGTCCTCCTCAATTAATATAATAGATCTTATGCTGACTACAATGTGTTTCAAATCTGAATACTACATGTATATAAGGCCGAAACAGATAAGCGACAATATGTAGCATTATTAGTTTCTACCCTTTAATCATACGTTTTATTACGCCATAAATAATGTCCATAAACAATTATTGTCACGAACAAATACTGGTAGCTTGTTATATTGTTTTTCTATTTCCGACACAAAGGAACAAAGAACTTTGTGCCTCGGCTCCGAGCTGGGACTTCAAGACAAACGCTCGTGTGATGACGAGTTAGGCTGAAGGCACATTGGATGAAATAAGAATTTGCTATTTCGTTTCGGTAGTTAATGATATGTTTATATTTTCATTCAATCGCATTATGGTTAACCAACTATTCTGTATTTATCTATATATATAAAAATGAATCACTATATCCCTTGGTCACGCCATCACGCGTGAACGGCTGGACCGATTTCACTATTTTTTTTTTGTTGTGTTTGTTATTGTCACGAGAAGGATCTTATGAAAGAAAAAATTAAGAAAGTTGAGCGGAACGTTAGAAAATTTAAGAAATGTTAAGTTCAGCGATTGACAGAATGCGCGCTGCAAATTCATAGTTAAGACGGGATAACGTCTGTCGGGTCAATTAGTAATTATATAAAAAAGGCTATTTTCATCTACCGTCGTTTTATTTAAACACACTTTTAAAGGCTAACATGCGTCGAAGAGATCGGCGTCCTACTTTACTTTTGCCAGTATTTTCTTAGGTCGTTACTTACTAAGGTCACAGTTTTTGGGAAGGTTGGTAAGATTGCCATTACGATTTTATCGGTGCGGTAAAAACGTTTGTATTTCTTCAATAAAAGCAAATTATTTGATCTTATAATATTATTTCGCTTACAATAGAGTGGGCGATATTAGCGACGATAGCCTAGTTGGGTGTGGAACGGACAGACAAGACGAATCTCCGCAGGTTCAAATCCCAAAGGCACACACCTCTGATTTTTCTAAAAATCATGTGTGTATTCTTTGTGAATTTATCGTTTGCTTTAACGGTGAAGGAAAACATCGTGAGGAACCTGCACATCTGAGAAGTTCTCTATAGGAATTTCGAAGGTGTGTGAAGTCTACCAATCGGCACTAGGCCAGCGTGGTGGACTAAGGCCTAATCCCTCTCAGTAGTAGAGGAGGCCCGTGCTCAGCAGTGGGCAAGTATATAATACAGAGCTGATATTATTATTATATTATTATAGAGTGGGATGGCTATAGGTGAACATTATTTATGATTTCACTAACGTAAATAGAAATGTAGCGTCAAAGGGGAAGCAGAATAAAAGGGTATCAGGTGTCATTTTTTCTTGCTATCGCATAGTTTTACTTAGGTGGCAATAAATCTGACATCTTTAAAGGGGTCGTCTATAATATTATCATGTGATGTTTTTAATGACTTTTAACCCCTTCCTCCCCTGGTGAAATGTAAGATTTTACAATAATAAAAAAGACGCTCAAAAACAAATATTACGCTTAATGAAAAATATATGACCCGATTTCTAATGTGTTCACCGCCTTAGCTGTCACGTTTGCGATTTAGTCGCTATGTTTACTAGCGTTTGATGTGTTTTCTTATTACTATGAACAATTTACGTCTTAGACTATAGGAATATCCATATCTATTTGTTGGCATTTTACTTTTTTATTTTCTATGCTATTGTTTATTTTGCCAGTACGTAACAAGCACGTAACGCGTAACGTCGCGTTTAAGATAGTAGAAATTGACATACAGACTACCATTCCACGCTACTTTCATGAACGTGACGTAACACGGCCGTGTTTATACTGTCATAGAGACTAACGCCTCCGCCAGTATAGTTTTTAAGATATTGGTAAGTAACCTTATCAACGATTACTCCAAATTTCGATCATCCATGATCAGTCAAGCAGGCTGATTTTTCTCATTAAACCTCTTTTTATTATACTACATTGATTATAATAATGAATAAACTCTTAACTTCTACGGTATAAGTATCCTGATATCTTTAAAATTTCATGATTTGTTAGGTTAGAACTCAAAAAGTTTGAGGAACATTGGGCTATATCTTAGAAACATGCAGAAATTTTAGTCTGGGAGAAAACTTTCTTAAAGATGGAGCGTGGCGCATTATCGTAATTTGTAGCTTACATTAATTCTCTTCCTAGCCAAATTTCGGCCACGACGGCCAATGTCAACAGAGGTCAGCCAAGTATGAAGGACATATAGTGCACAAGTATGTGCGCAATACACAGGTGCACTCTCTATTCCTTCATTCGTATAGTCCGTGGAGACGGCAATTCGCCACAGCTGGAGAGAGATCAGGCGCAGGACCAACGGCTTTACGTGCTTTCCGAGGCACAGGGTATTAACCCCGTCAACTTCCCGCCTCCGAGCTGCGATTGACTAATTTTAATATAAACCCAGTCACATATTTTTTGCCCGACTAGAGATTCGCCGAAAATCGGCGATAGCCTAATTGGATGTGGAACGGACTGCCAAGACGAATGTCCGCAGGTTCAAATTCCAAGGACCTCTGACTTTTCTAAAATCATATGTGTATTCTTTGTGAATTCGTTCGCTTTAACGGTTAAGGAAAATATCGTGAGGAAACCTGTGCATCTGAGAAGTTTTCTATAGGAATTTCGAAGGTGTGTGAAGTCTACCATTGCGCATTAGGCCAGCGTGGTGGACTAAGGCCTAATCCTTCCTAGTAGTAGAGGAGGCCCTAGCCTAGCAGTAGACTAGAGACTAAACAGTAGAGTAGAGTTATTATATTATTAGAGATTCGAACCCTCGACCTCAGCGCGGTTGTTATACTACCGTGTACACAACACTACATACGCAGTCACACCTACATTAATTCAATGTCGATACAAACGACACAGATGTATTATTACTAATTAAAATCCGGCTCATTACATCGGTCGGTCTAATTTCATGGCCCACCGTACATTACGCTAGGTAATGAGATTAGTCCGATTTATATCACGGCGAACACGTTTTCTGTGTAATTCACACTAATTCGGGATCGAATAATCATTTGTCTGCTGATTCGTAATAGTTTATTGGGTATTTATGTTATACTAATAAATGTTGAAGTGATTTACTATTACTGTATTTATTTTTTGGAAGTTAGTTTAACAGAATTTGGTAATATTGGTTTGGTATTACGAGATTGGTGGAAAGACGAAAGAAAATACAAAAACTAACGTAAAAGCAAAGAGATTTTTTTTAAAGAGGAAGGTATAAAGAGTCATTTTGACATTGCGTTACTAAATGAAACCACATACTTATCTACTTGGAAATAACACTTTACAATACTTTTTTTTGAGCCGTAGATGTAAAATAAAAAAGTGTTAGTTTCGAACAAAATTATTATTAATAAAAGTAATTTTAATTTTAAGCGCCCTAATGCCACTACTACTACTTTCATCTTCTCATTAAATTATAAAATGATCAAAAAATCTGAAAACTAAAACCAGGATTTTCGGTAAAAATATTCGTTATTGATGGATGATTTTTGGCACAATGTCAACAAAGGTGAAGACGAGTATGTGTTTTCATTTAGTAACGCAATGTCAAAATGCCCCTGTATATACATTTTGCAAATATGAGTAAAACAGATGATCATAAATGATGCGAATCGCCACAGCATACCCATGTCTACTTTCGGTATAGTCACCCAACTATACCGAAGATCGAAACGAAATTCGAAAGCATTATGGATGCAAATTATTATATTGAAGATGATGTCCTAAATTTAGAAGCCACTGATCCTCAAAGGGATAGAGGTGTAACCACAGCTTCCACTTTTCGCTATATTTTAATCTCGGTCAACACAGGCTGCCTTTGTAGTAAGTATTATGGTTCAACTGCAATATTGAGGTCTCGGGTTTGATCTACGGTTTGGGTGAAGTGATATTGGGTTTCTACTCAGTATCCGCCCAGAGTCTGGAATTTCTGATCAATAGGCTCGTACCCCGTAGTAGAGGAGGCCCGTGCCCAACAGTGGGACAGTATATAGTATAGGGCTGATATTGTTTATATTAGGCTCGTACCCTATCTCATCATGGGAACACACAAGTCGGAAAGTGGATCAGTTGCGTCGCTATCGCCTCAAGATAAAAGGCGTGAGTGTATGTGTGTTTGTGTGAGTCAACATAGTGTTTTAACTTCGTTACACCTTTTCGAATTCCGGCATGGCCCTTCGAAAACTATTCGATCAGCGTGTTCCCACGTACTGGATAGCTTGCGTAATTGTTAACGTGGCACTCGCAAGTTGTTTACTAAAAGCCTATTTGAAATCCGCCGCTGTACTACTAAGTGGCTTAATTTTACTTTTGGTCTCGAGTTATTGTTTACATACATAACATCACGCATTTATCCCCGAAGGGGTATGCAGAGGCGCAACTAGGGCACCCACTTTTCGCCAAGTATGTTCCGTCCCATGATGTGATAGGGGGCGAGCCTATCGCCATATCGGGCACAAATTCCAGACTCCGGGCTGATACTGAGCAGAAAAACCCAAATATCACTTTGCCCGACCCGGGATTCGAACCCAGGACCTCAGAGCGCTATTGTACCGGACATGCAATACAACTACGCCACCGAGGCAGTCAGTTATTGTTTATTTATAACTTTATTTTAGTTACTAGGTTTTGCTTGCGGATTCACCCGCGTGAAAAACATTTTCCGGGATAAAAGACTCATTATATAGTTTCTCGGCATAAAAAGTAGACTATGCCCTGCCCAGATTCTCAAATTATGTATAAACCAAATTTCATCGAAATCGGTTGGGTAGTTTTTGAGTTTATCGCGTTCGTACAAGCAGACAAATGTGATGGGGAACTTTGTTTTAGATATATTTTTTAGATATTTTTAAGAGGAACAATTCCGACAACATGATTGCTGCCTAACTTTAACCGTTTGTGCAGTACACGCAACGGAAGCCCTCAAAAGGAATAAATTTTCCCAGTTTTTTTTTAACATTTTTCATGAATGCTTCGCTCCTATTGGTCATAATATAATGTTATATAGCCTTACTCCGGGCTATCCATCACTAAAAGATTTTTTCAATTCCAACCAATAGTTCCTGAGATTAGCGTGTTCAAAAAACAAACAATCTCTATACTTTTATGTAATAGGATAGATAGATAACTATTCCATCTATCTACTTAATCTTTTGTTCGTTACACCTTACGATTTTCACGATTAACACACGTAGTGGACAACGTGTTTACGTGCATTACCGAGTCCTTTACTAAAGCCTAGTTGAAAACCACTGCATACTAATTGACACTGACATCACTATTCCTAACTCCGGCTTAGTTAGCTCATTGGTCAATACAACTATGGTTGTTGCGACTAGTCTTTGAACAAAGTGAATACGGTTTTAGAAATCGCATACATTGCTCGCGGCTTCCGTGATTCACGGAAACTTTGAAAGAAACTTTTATGTCTGAAAGGTATTTATCTTTTGGACATAAAAGTTTCCAGGTAAGTACCGATATACAAAATTACTAGTTGGTATATTAAACTAAGACACGTTCTATTTGCGTGAAAAGTTTCTTCCAAATCTATTCAGCTGTGTTGACCTTTGCTAGTAATGAATCTCCCTTAGCCGAATTTTAGCCACGGCTGCCAATCTCTATGCAGATCAGCCAGGTATTCAGGAGATATTATTGTAGTATCTCGGTTATTTTTATAAATAACTCTTAATAAGTTTTAGGTTTATATTTTTTATTATCGTCCACGGACAACAAACGTGCAAATCAAAAAAGGCCTCAAGGGGCACAGAGGAGAGGAGAGCTGCCTCTTTTTAAAAACGTCAGCTGTCACACTTGACAGCTGACACTTCTACCTGACAATTGCAAGACCACAGACTCAACCACGCTACAATTATAGTGCACAAATATGAGCGCAATATACAGGTGCATTGTTCCTTCACTCGTATAGGTCAGACGGCAATCGGACATGACTGGAGAGAGATCTGTCGTAGGACCAAAGGCTTTACGTGATTTAACTTGACTTTCCATGTAATAATATCCAAACCTCCAAAAATGTATCTATTCCTTACTTTTTTAAATTTCTGTACATCACAATCTCACGTCATGCTACTTTCACTAATGTTCACTTCATTCCACAACTCCATTTACAATTCGACCGGCAAGCCATCAATCATTACGAATCCCCGATGCGTACGCAAATCAAATCTCTTGTTTATGTATCCAGAGTATTAACCTCTTGATCCGAACACAATAGGCTTTATATCCTATGTGAGGACGTCAAACCTATTGTCTTGGAAGATCCAGCCGATCTCAATAAAGCTTGATTGACTAGAGCTAATTATTCCGGCCTGTCTATAGGGAAATTCCAATCTGAAGGTGTTTGAGTGTGTGACGTAATCTTAGTTGTGGTTAGGCGAATTTTTGATATGTTATATGGGTTTAGGTAAATAATTCAAGGTTCGATTTCTGTCAGGTAATTATAGTTTGTGATTTGAAAAGTTGGAATTACTCACACACATAATCATGCATTTATTATTTGTATGTAGAGGTGCAACCAGGGCAACCACTTTTGGACATGTTTGATCCGTCTCATGATGCGATAGGGGGCGAGCCACCGAGCAAAGAAAAGTTAGAATTGATGTTAAAAATTACATTATGAGTGTTAGGTATTTAAAAGACTCTCAATATAAAAATCAAGAGGTTAAAAAGTAATTTGACTGAATTCCTTATTACCATGATTTTGCAAACCTTTGTCAGCCAAACCACGTTATACCGTTTCCTAAAAGTATTTCTCTTTACTTTGAAGTAAGGAAACATACAATTCTTAAGGTATTTCAAATATCAAACCTGTAAGCGAAGGAAAATAAGAAACATTTTCAAGAACAAAGATTTATATGATTTGAACAAAGCGTGCAATTTTCGCTGCAAGCCTTCTTGTGGTTCAACAAATGTCACTCGAAATGGACTTTAATATACAAACACTATAAAATCCATTTTGCTTTGTCTAACCTGCGAGATTTACTTTTAACGTGACAATACAAATTGTAATAGCAAATGTTGACTTTCATAAACTAAAAATTATTCGTTTTTCGACTTTAGTGCTTATTGTTTGCTTCTTAGAGTTTTGTTTTGTTATTCGAGTATACCTTAGAAACAGGATTAATGGGGGTGGCTTTGTAGTAATTTATACGAAACTGTTATTATTAGTGATTTTTTTTAATACGTTCACAGCATAGTGATCACTGCACATGATGGTAAGTTTATATGTAATAGAATGTCGACTGACTGATTTAGTAGTAGATTAGCGCATTCAAACTAACTCTTCATTCTTTTTCTTCATCTTTATCATCAGCCGTGTATTATATACTGTCCCACTGCTGGGCACGGGCCTCCTTTACTACTGAGATGGATTAGGCGTTAGTCCACCACGCTGACCTAGAGCGGGTTGGTAGACTTCACACACAAAAAATTCCTATAGAGAACTTCTCAGGTATGTAGGTTTCCTCAGGATGTTTTCCTTCATCGTTAAAGCAAGCGATAATTCACAAAGAATACACACATATTTTTTTATAAAACTCAGAGTGTGCCTTTGGGTTTTGAACCTGCGGACATTCGTCTCGGTTCCACTCCCAACTAGGCTACCGCCGCTTATCGCTTCATCTTTGTAATATGTTAGAATAGATTTGTTATTATTTAGGCTTCATCTTTATAATTATAGGCGTAATGCATTTTCTTTACGCAGTGCCATTATGTTTAACAGTCTATCTCCAGACTTGCACATTGACTTGTTCTGTACGTCTACAAAGGATATTAAAAAAAAATCTAAATGAGGAATACTTTAATAACACTCTGCGCTAGATTTTTTCGTGACTTTGCCTTTGCCTTTATTATTCTTACTCATTGAGTAGTATGTAAGTGGCATCATCATTATAGTGGGTTTGTGTACACCCTGGCTGTGATTTCCCTCAATTATTGTATCGCATATTTATACTGTTAATTTATTGGTGGAAGCTTGTAATTAGCAACTTAATTTTACCTATAAATGTCATTTACTTTATTTGTTATTAGTCTGTAAGCTTTCCTTAAATAAAATAAAATATTGACAGGTGTTGATGAGACTAAAATTGCAAAGGCTAGTAATTCCAGTTTAGGCTATCTCGAAAGGCTATTTTTAGATAGCATATAAGCTTGGCCGTTTCGCGTGATAATAGGGTATAGTTACTTAATAATGAATTTTCAGCGGCTTCAGCTATTATCTGGCAACGCTTCTAGAAGCCTTTGCAATGCATGGGATTTTAAGCCAGCCATAGATATCTTGTATTCAATTATCACGAAATGTTTGTGTGATACCTAAATTTCTGTTTGTTTCGCGAAGTTATGAGACCCAAATTCCGAAGTAATATACTGATATTCAGTTTCTAGGTTACACAAAACTTATATTAGGATACAGAATTATGTATGATTATGATTTATATGTGGAAAATAAAGGTAATATTATTACATGAAAATTTTAATAATAGATATAACAAAATAATCGGGCCTTGTAGCTTCGCCAGCTTGAAAAGCCTTTCCCAATACAAGTCTCTAAAACACTACGACGTCAGCGCCATCTATTCCAAAAATTATATTAAAAAATTCATTTTTGTACATGATAACAAATTATAATGTAAATGAATAGCCAATGTGTTGGTCTTCCAATGTGCCAAGCATCCAAAGGCATTCGGTTGTTTTTGAGTTTACTTCTTACAAATATTCTAATTTTTTCACAAACATTCGCACTTATAATAGTAATATTTAATGGAGTTTCACAAACATACCAAATTTTTCGTAAATAAAACTATAAATTGAATACCTTAATCACGATATACTTAGCATGGATTATGGTTATGTATCTAGGTATATATAGGAAAGTACGAGTATGGAAATGAACCATCCCGCAAAGATTTTAATCCCTTTAACGAGCTTACGAAAATTGATGTTACATCTAAAGCTTTCTCACCAGCCTCCGTTATAACGAAGGGGCGGACTCAGATATTCAAGGAGGTCAATATCCCCTAGTTAGCAGATCAAAGATTAAATGTTGTAGTATTTATATATTACCAATACCATATCAGGTGAGTAACACTCAGAATTTCAGAGTGGAAAAAAAAGGAAAGTTGATTCAACCATTCCCGACGCGTAGCTTGGAAGGGAACGTCAATATTCTAGTAATCAAAGTTATTTTGATTGCCTGATTCCGTTTTGATTTTCTGATTCAGATTATAATTAAGTAGAGTATCTTATTGAAAGTTTATGTAGCATATTTATGGCAATGTAACTACAATAATGCTGGTGGTAGGATATATTTTATACCCACCATGCACGAGCTGTCAAAACGCGCTTTTATAGCCCACGTAAGTGTGTCGCGTTCCGGGATGAGCTTGTGTTTATCAGGTTCAGACAGGCCGGCATAATTGTGCCGACTGCCGAGGAGTAATCATCTCTCGTCAGTCAACATTCTATTGGACCCCACTTCACTTACCATCAGGTGAAGTGTCATTTTGCCGCGTACCTATAAAAAATAAAAAAATACATATAATTGACAATTTTTTACGGTTGTAGCGCAACTGCGCAAGATATAAGGGCTGTTTTAATAAAATTTGATAAGATTTTTATTACGTTAAATATTGTTCAAGGAAATAGACTAGTTCCTTGTGTGCGTTCATGCTTTCAAACACCGCTTTAAACTGTTCATTTCTGATTATTATCAAAATTTCGCTAAATAATAATGAGTCCCAACACGCAGATCTAAATTCGGCCCTGTTCCAATATAATCTGGCATCGAGCGTTACCCAAGCCTTTGGGAACAATCTCTCAATTCCAGTTGATATCCGTTACTTTACTTGTTTATACCACTACGTTGAATGTTGATTATTAAACGGCTTAGCTTTAATAAGTGTTGGTAAGCATGTTAGTTTATGTAATAATTAAGTCTATTTTCGCTGAAAAAACAATTATTTTTTAATGATAGTTAAGTTGTAGACAAAATATTTGTCGACAGTATAAATGGGTTGGTTCTACCAGGGTTGTGTGATTGTCTTAAACAACCATCTACAATTTTTCTGAATTTATATAAATTGTATATCAAATTATTTGTCTGGTTTTGTGGGATATTAGTTACCGATATTTCTTTAAAAATAATTTTAAAATAATTGGCGGTGAAGATCAAGAAATGACAATCAAAAACTAACAAATTTTATCTCCTTGATATTCGAAGTCAGATCCCCACAGATCTCACAGCGTTTCGCTGCGGCTGCACCAATAAGGCGATTTAGTGGAATTTCGTCAAGTCAGGATAAACCGGGCATATCCTTATTTCCCCCTTGAAAGTGCTTTAAACATCTCGGTAGCAATATAGCTCTCTCGGGGTATAGCGAATTGGCTGTATTAGGCAGTTTGCTCACGACTCGAAATTTTTACACCAACATTGAAAAAGTTTGCACGAACTCTATTAAACTTTTAATATTGTTGGAATTGTTAAATATTATTTTAGGACTATGTTTTCATTATTTCGGGCGCTTCTATGTGATTGATGTCGAAATTTGATTAATGTTTATCTAAGGTTTAGACAATAACAATGTACTTTGATGTGAAGAGTTGTTTTCGAAGTAAGAAGCGTAGACTGGCACGGTTAGTTGAACCTCGGTCGGAAACCTCGATATTTGTATGTAATCTAAGGCTAAGGAAATTCTGCACATATACGTAGTAAAAAATACATATAGTCATAATTTCAAGTTCATAATTTTAATACATATAGTCATAATTTCAAGTTCATAATTTTTCTTGTTTTCACTTATGTTCTGTAACAAACATAGTCAAAAATAGTTCATATAGTCAAGTTTCTTCTGTTTCTTGCTCACTTATGTTCTGTGAGAAACTCCTGAGCTTTTTATGTACCTAGACACTCATTTTAACCGTAGATATTTTCTGTTAATACTTAATTATGTAGTCACATGCGTTTGGTAAGGAATAATTGAGCAAAACGTCATGTACGTAGTTTAGCCCTACGTCTGCTGTCTGTCAAAATTCACGTAGATAGAAGGAGAATGTTTTTATATCATATATACCGGTAAACGAACAGTGGGTTACTTGATGTTAGATTTCCACAACTACCAATTTATTTGAGACGCATCCACTGCTAGATTAAATATTATTGTAATAATTAAAGAACATATTGCCTCATAAATCGAATATACTAACATGTTTCAATAATTAATTATCGGTAATTAGATTACCTTCACCGTTACAGCGAACGATAAATTCATAAAGAAAACACACATGATTTTAGAAAAGTCAAAGGTGTGTGCCCTTGGGATTTGAACCTCCGGACATTCGTTTTGGCAGTCCGTTCCACACCCAACTAGGCTATCGCCGCTGCCTTTACATTATCGCAAAAATATGCTGGTGTTATTTACTAATGGTAGGATAGCGACCACCATACATAAAGCGTAACACCCGCTATAGTGGCCCACGTGATCATCGCGTTACGGGATCAGCCTGTGTAAATACGATTTCAAATAAGCCGGCATAATTGTGTCTACTGGCGAGAGGTAACCATCACTCGTCTGCCGACACCTTATCTAACCTTACCTACTTACCATCAGGTGTAGCGGGTCACCTTGCCGGTCTCTTAAAAAAATACGCTGCAGCCTTTAAAAAGAAGGGATTGGAAAACAGTTCCTGATTATTTAGAATTCTGGAAAACCTAACTAAACTTCGTGTAGCGGCGTAAAGGTTGACGCCGCTGTAGAGGAACAGATGGTTACGTCCCTCTATGGAAGGGGAAGATTCCCAGTCAGGCAGATATTGCGCCTGACCGTCCGCGGCCCCTCCGACAGTTTCTATTCAGTGGTATATATGCTGCACGTCGCGCAACTTGTGCAAGCGTGATTCAGGATCGATGTTGCCATCTATCGTGATTGCTGTGTGATATCACTACAATTGTGTCGCTGTATCGATCCTCATGCAGTTCCGGCGATGTTGACAAGATGGCGGTATATGCACTAACTGTACCGCCACACTCGGTTTCGGGATTAGGAAGGGTGGCCAATTTCTGATTGTTCAGAATTATAGGAAACAATCTCGGTTTCCGTTTAACAAAATCTTACACGTAGTCGCAGCCGCGGTCTAAATCTAGTCTCAATTTACGCTTAAATGTTAATACCAAATTTCGAAGAACTATACTCAAATAACACTAAAAGCCAAGGTTTTAAGAAGCCACGTCATCTTACCAAGAAAGTGACTAATAAATATCTAGAGAACTGCATTATTAAACTTTCTTGTACTATGTCTAGCGAAACCTTGAATGTTTTACTCGCAATGTATGAAGTAACATTATTTTAGCTACTTTATTGTGTCTCTGTGTCATAAAATATTTATTACCGAAAACATTAATATCGTTTTTGGGTAGGAGAGAAATAATATATTTGTTTACTTTTTACTTTTAATACTAAAATTATAACATACTACGTCAAAGCACTGCATTGCGAAAGATATTAATTTGTTACCGTACCAAATAAACATAATATTATTAAACTACTTGTGGTTTATTCGGTAAACCACTAATGGTAGGTCTCTTATATGTGAGAGTCCACCTAGGTAGGTACCACCGCAATGTCTATTTCTGCCGCCAACTGTGTAGTCACTGTTGTGTAACTACTGGACATAATGAGACATAACATCTCATGTCTCAGGATGGCGAGCGCAGGGGAATACCAAACAATACTTTGTAATTCAAGGTGTTGGATGGTGTTTCTGCTGTTTATGGGCGGTCGTATCGCTTACCATCAGGCGAACGGCAAGCTCGTCTCGTCATTCAAAGAAATAAAAAAGTTCGTTTTTAAAAATTAACAGTCGACACAATTCTGCCGGCCTGTTGGAAGCAGATACACAGGCTGATCACGGAACGCGACACAGTTACGTGGGCCACTATGGCGGGTTATAACAACTTGTACACGGTGGTCGCTATCTAGACGGATATAAAATATATCCAACCTTAATTTGAATAAAAAAAATCCCATAATAGTACCTTTCACAAGTATTTATTGCCATATAAGTCCAAATGCTATTAGGAGAAAGCTCACATTTTCAAATAGAACAAAAACAAATGTAAATGTTATGAAAGTTAACACGAGCATTTGTGAAAACACAATTTGATTAATAGATGTGTCATGTACAGTCGGCCACACAAATAGTTTAAAACAAATAATAACACTTTGAGTTTTATTTTTATTCCGTATATCAAATACAATATACTCTTTTTAGTTACCTTCTTCTTCTTCTTCTTTAAGTGCCACTTCATTGTTGAAGGTTTATTTATTTATTTGCTTACTAAGTGTATAATAATTGCTGTTGTTACATTTTATGTTATGACTTAGTAGACCTTTTCAGACATTGCAAATTTGAAGGCGCTATATCAATAATAATTTAATATAGATATAATATTTAGGTAATAAATTAAAACTATTACCTACATAAAAACAATACTTAATATTTATTACATCCAACATACAAGGTTAGCCGTCAACTTCTTGTATTTCTCTTTATCATTGGCCAGGTGGAACACGTGGTCAACGGAGGTGGTACTGGTCCACTCCCGTATGTTTTTCAGCCACGATTTTTTCCTTCGCCTAACGCGTCTCTTCCCTTCCATCTTGCCAGTTACCAGTGAAGAATAAAATATTAGGATACATAACTACGCAAAGTATATGCTTTAATTATTTTTCGTTGATCAGCTATTTTGTTTCCGTCTGTACATGTGACGAGCAAATTGTTAGCGAAATAATGCAGCTTTGTGTTTTACACTCACAAGATAATATAAGAATTTTTTGTGATAAAATACATTTTGCATTTTATCACAAAAAAATATTATTATCTGGCCACTATTTTGTCATAATTTTACTTATGTCGGATAATTTTAGTAAGCCTGTTTTTTATATTAATCAATGATTAATTAAGGTCTATTTATGAATATGTTAAGGGAAAACTTTAATGAAACCTTTCTAAGAAAAAATATGTCATATTAAAATTGATATAGCGATTGTACCTAACCAGGCAGATACTAGCATTCCAAAGGCCTTTCACCTATTTCTAAAAATCGACACTACATAAATTCATTCAAGTAACTATAACAACTCCCCTTTTGAAAATATCACGCTTCGCTACAACCAAGCTTGTTTTAACACAGATCGGTCGAAGTTGCGACGTGCACGACCCAGATATTTAAGCAAACAGAGAGTACAGTACTCGGTAGCAAATAAACGACTATGGAAACAGAATCGGCGATGTCAATTGTCATAAAGAGCGACAGGCGAACGCTTACGAAACTAAAGCTAAGTTTCTTTTTCTAACTACTTTATTAATTGATAAGGCGTAGTTTCACTCTGAAGTGCGATATAAGTTGAGACGTTGTCAAATTAAAGTCAGCATCTTAAGTCACCGCTATTTAATAAACAGATATCAACAATATCTCAATTGACATCTTAATCGCAGCGTATCAAGGGGGTTGATGAGCTGAGTTTCGTTGATCAGACGACACCGACTCAGTTGAGAGCGAGCACTTAAATGACAACTTAAGTATTGGCTCGTGAACATTTCCTGACCTTCTCCCCTTCGCCCATCTTAAGAAGGCTCCTGTTCCATCCCCAGATATCCCTTTCTAACTTTCTTGCAGGGCCTTGGAGTCGTTAGGCCGGGGGATTCCAGTATCTCATTCGAAGGTTTCTCGTGGTGTTGACTGCAGGAGCTGCTAATAAAAACAACTTAAGTATTTTTTTATTAAATAGTTCAATAGATGAAACACCTACTTGAGATTCTACTTAGAAGTGAGATTGATTCATTCATACGGTCCTTAGTCTTATTTTGTCTATGTGTAAATTCATTGTTGAGTATTGCATCTCTTTTTAGACCCATGGTTTAATTACGTGTTGAATTATCCAGTGTAATTACTGGATATAATGAGACTCAGCATCTCATGTCTCAGGATGGAGGAGCGCAGTGGAATACCAAACAATACTTTGTAATTCAAGTTGTTGGATGGTGTTTCTACTGTTTATGGGCGGTCGTATCACTTACCATTAGGCGAACGGCAAGCTCGGCTCGTCATTCAATGTAATAAAAAAACATAATGAATTTATTTACGTTTTAAATCTTACTACAGATCGATGCGTATAATTTACTGCCGAGTTTGTATTCAATTATTGCGCATTTCGAATCTCTTGAATGTTAATATTCACGATAATGCCTCTTGACCATAGTAAATATTGACAGTTCTGTATTATTCTGCGAATGCATTCTCTGGGCTCTGTTTATCTGTGCTATATACCTGCATTAATTAATTACTTGCGCCTGTGTTTTCAGAGTGAATAATGAACTGTTTAATTAAATTTACTATGAAAGGTCATATTTTCTTTAAAGATTTGTATATACAGCTATTTTGATGATGGCCTCCGTGGCATAGTTTTCATACGGAACATTCTATCAATATAATTTGTTAGTTGTTACCAAAGGAAAAATTGATGCATATTTAATGTTTTTTTTTTTAAGGTGGTAGCTCAAGGTCCATTTTCATACATTTTGTTTCGGCTTTAATCTGGGTAACTAAACAAGTATTGGCAAGTAAAGAATTTAAATTCACGTCTAGTTAGTGATTAGTTCTCGCAGTTGAGAAGAAAAATGTAAAAATAATTAATAATCATGGATAGTTCTGCCTTTAAAATTTCGTAATATTAAATTTTAAAGCCCGAACTACCCATTATTATAAATTACTTTTACGATTTTCATTCAACTGCGAGAACTAATCACTAACTAGACGTGAATTTAAATTCTTTACTTGCCAATACTTGTTTAGTTACCCAGATTAAAGCCGAAACAAAATGTATGAAAATGGACCTTGAGCTACCACCTTAATTGATTGACGTCGAATTTTGTTTTAAATACTTTTGTAAGGGGAAAGTTATTCACGCGGGCGAAGTCGATAGCAACACCTAACTAGTAATATTTTGTGTCGTAGTCAAAAAATTGAGTAATAGAAATCCTTATAAGTACATGGAATAAAAGATGACTGTTATCAATATTTGCAGAATATATTTTCAGCGGCGTAATATTCGAAGGCAAATTTCACAAAAGCCATGTGCTGTTGATTTTGTCAAATCGAATTCATCTGGACCCTAACAGAAACAGACGGCACAAAGTCTTTTGCAAAACCTAATCTTAGGTAGACTTGTACGGAATATTGATTTCGATTGTCAAAGTTAGATTTTAAATAAGTTTTAAGCAGGAAAGGAAAAAGTAAACAGGTCATCTGTTGGTTAATAACCGCTGCTGTTTTGAGGTGTTTGCTGGTAATAGGATATATTTTATATCCACTTGGATAGCGACCATCGTACACAAGTTGTTAAAACCCGCCGTAGCGAGCCAAGTGTGTCGCGTTCCGGTATCAGCTCGGCATAGCGGTTCCAACAGGCCGACATAATTGTGTCGACTGTCGAAGGGTAATCTTTCTCATCAGTTGACATTTTATTGGGCCATCAGGTCCAATGGGGTCCCTTTGACGTGCTTGAATAAAAAAAATGTAGGTTACACAAACATTTGTCTGGGCGCGTGCGCAACTCATCGAGCGTCGAGCATCGCTTTTCGGGGCACGAGGGGTGATAATATTTTATTTTTTCTACCTTGCTCTTTATAAAAAATCATGAAAAATACAATATTCATCAAAATCCATGAATTTTGGCATCTTTTTATAAGCCTAAACAATGTCGTTTGTAAGTGTACAATCCCATTACTGAATTAACAGTCGACTTACAAATATTGTCGTCATTTTGCCGCAGTGCGTGCCACGTGCTTATTAACATTTGGTGGGGCGATAAACCAAACCACACGAGTTATGAACGGTTATATTAATGCTAGTGCATAAAGGAAAATGTTTGTTCATTAACAAATATTTGTTCCTGGGATCAGAAGCATTAGTCTGTTCACAAGTTTCAAGTAAAATTAATTTGACAGTTTTCATATTGAATGTATGCGACCTAGCTAAATTTCGGCCATGGCGCCCAATCTTAACAGAGATCGGCCACACAGGAGATATAGTGCAGAAGTGTGTGCGCAATACACAGGCGTACTCTTTGTTCCTTCTTTCATAGTCCTGTGAGACGGCGATCAGATACGACTGGAGAGAGATTAGGTACAGGACCGACCGAGGCACGCATATCATACTGCCAACTTTCTTATTCCAAGCTGTGATTAAGTAATTTTTAAGATTAAAAACACAGCCACAAACATTTTTGGTCTTAGATTTGAACCCTGGAACTCAGCGCGGTCGTCGTACTTGTACTATGTACATATTACAACTACGCCACTGAGGCAGTCAAATCAGTTATCGTATTAAACAACTCATGTAGATAGTTCTTATTTTATTTCCACTATAGATTACTATGTTACTTTTGTATTTGGTCGCCTAATACATTTATGTGACGAATAGCATCCACTCAAACCTTGAGAAACAAGCCCTTAGAGTAATTTGTAATTATTTTATATAGAATTAATATTCAAATTAAAATGGATTTGATATTTATCTTCTCATCTAATTTTGATTACTTTGCTACTATTTATTTTTTAATCCATTTATTTTGTATGTTAATATGTAAAAAAACTATGAATCGATAAACAATTTAAAGTTATTATGTGGATAATACATTTAATTAATTTTAAATTCCATATATTAAGATACTAATTTTCTATTAATGTCAAAAAATTTAATATTCGCTAAACATATTTAATTACAAATAAAATCATAAATATGCATTTAAATACAAATGCAAAAATATTTATAAATAACAAACAATATAACACTTCAGTCTTTCAAATTACTTCTACCACACTTTTACATTAAACGTTTGAGAAGATAAATTATGCAGTTCTTATCTCAAAGCTTATGTCGGTTATTAAGGACTGTCGCAAGGTCACTATAGTTGTTTGCGGACTGGGTCAAGGTGAACACATTGCAGATTCGATTCTGTCGCTTGAATTATATTTACATAAATATGCAATAGCTCGTTTGTCGGATTTATATTGGACTAGTTGACCCGACAGATGTTGTCCTGTCTTAATTTTGTATGCATGCGCACATTCTGTCGATCGCTGACGGTTATGTCTAACCACTGACAGTTATGTAAAATTAATATTGTCGTTAAGTTTTCTAAAATTTTCTCGCGCAAGTTTTTTGATATTTTTCTTTTATAACAACCTTCTCCTGACAATAACAAACACAACAAAAAAAAATATAGTGAAATTGATCCAGCCGTTCACGCGTGATGGCGTGACCAAGGGAAATAGGGATTCATTTTTATATATATATATTAAATTAAATTAATTTTGGTTACGGATCTCCCAAGAATGACGTTTCTCGGGATCATCATCAGCCGCTGGACTGGAAGATAATGTATTATATCATTTATAGCTTCCCGTACTAACGGCAATGTGGACTAAATTTAAATCCTTAATAGCAGCCATGCCTAGAATTGGGACAGTATAAAATACATGGCTATGGTTATTTTTGTAATATAATCTGCCATACGTCATAGTTCATACACTAATGGTATTCATTAATTAAATTAAGGCTAAATTGGACCGGTTCCTAAGGGAACAATATCTACGTATGCTATCGTATATTATCGTAAAAATAAAAACATGCCATTGCATTAGTCATGCTACATATGAATAATGGTATTAGTAAACATAACTGGAAAGAATATTCGTGTTTATTTAAATGTTTTGTATTATTTATATTTATAGTTGTATTTGTTTAACAGATATGTTTGATGCACCTACCAGTGGTTAAAGGTGAAATTTTCCGAAAAGGAACCCGATACAACATATATGTACTAATATCCATAATAAATACAGTATGCAATTCCTTCTGACGATAATTAGATTCTACATAGTGGAAAGCCGGCAGGAATCAGGATATGTGGACCCGTCGCCACTTCTTCTCTGCTCAACCCTAAAGTTAGGAGATAAAGCCTACGCTATTAATCCGACTATGTACAAAATTTAATTGCATGTAAGTGCAAATAAATTATTAGATTTTATGAAGAAAATGATTGGGGTGCGTTGGGGTTATAACGGACTAGGGGGTAATCCCGTTGTTTCAAGATTACTGCTATAAATCAAATCTTGACCTATCCTATCCCTAATCTAGTACATACCACGCAGTAAATAATAATAGTAATAATAATGTTTTTATTTTCAAGTACCAAGACTCATAATGTTAGTTACAATAGGGCTTACACTAAGTCAGTTTAATAATAATTACGATTTGTCTATTTTTTTTACATTTCTATCATACTAAAGTTTTGGGAAGCAAAATTAGTGCCTAAAAATAATTGGAACTAATAGTATGAGTACAAAAATACCCACAAAAAGGCGCGGTACATAATGACTAAAAATAATTTTAATTATTCGTTTCCTGGAAACATTAGTCCACACATTTACCTTTGACATGCGATAAACTATTTTTGACTTAATTAAATGTATGACATAATTGTACAAACAAATAGTTGAGTGTGGATAAAAATATGGTTTACAAGTTTTTATTGTGGATTCAGATGAAAATCGCTCAAGGGTAGATTGTACAGAAATGTTTTGGGATAAAGAGAATGAAACTTATAATGTCATGTTCTCTTGCTATGTGAAAATATAAATAAACCCATAATATAAACAGTTATTAATTTTAAAAATTAAAAATAACTTCATAAAAAGGTAATGATTTGTTGCGTCAAATAGGACATCCTGGGGCATCCTTTTTCTCGCATTAGATTACAAAAATCACGTTAAAGTACATAATATTCAACAATCCGCATATTATAAAAAGATAAAGTTACCAGTCGCAGTGCTTTTTTATTTTTGCTTTTGATCTATTGTGTACTGTTGTGTTAAGTAATAAATAAAATACCAATCCAATAACCACATAACCTTTTTTTGTTTTTTTCGAGAGCGATAGAGCGCAAACGTTAAAAACAACCCTATTCTATTACAAAGACCTCGCTCTAAAAGGAATGCGATCCTTCGATAACACTTTACGTTCCTATACGTAAGTTTAAATCAACAAACACCGCGCGAAATCGTTCGAACAGATCATTTTCTAGTTCACAATCAACTGATACCAATCGCGTAGTCTGTACGCGGCCTAAGCGTGCGCACAGCGAGCGGTCGGCCGACGTAGCAGTGCCGCGTAGAGACCCCTACGGACGCTACGTCTCGTGCGCTACGACGTGCGATCGTAAAATAAACCAAACAATGAATGTGTAATTCGAATATGTGAATGTGTTTGAATTTCGAATATTAAATTTCTGTGTTTTGTGTTTGAGTTCGATTTTTGAAGGATTGAGGTTGGTGTTGTTTTCAAACTTTTTTTATAGATATTGTGTTGCATTTTAAAAATATTTAATGTTAGCCATTTATTTGTGTGAATTCTTTTTTATTGCTTATTTTATTTCTTTAATAATATATATTTTTTTAAATGACAATGCGCATTGCACTACAAAAGAAGCTATTAAAACCAAATGTCAAGGTCAAGTGTCCGTCGCGTTGTATCACTGTACCGGAAATAGTTTCGCACTTTTATAGCTTGCTTTTTAAAACTATAATTTTTTTTATTTCTGTTTTGTACTTTAAATTAAAGCTTAATTTAATTTTTAGATAATAGAAAATAGACTTCTTATAATATGTATTCTAAAAATAAATTTTATTTTTAAAAATAAAATCGTTGAAGTATAATTTATTATAAGTAAAAATATATCATCAAACGATAAACGAGTGTTCAATATTTGTGATTACAAAATTCCATGTCACGAATATGAATGATGGCATTATTAATAAAATATTTGGGTTGACACGTCAGTCTTTACTTATCTAAAGGTCACAATAAAATTTATTTCTTGGAAGTTTTTGATAGTATGTAATACTATTTTAATCAATATTTTGTTAAATGCGGTAAAGTATATTTAACTATTATATATATGACAGAATTACAGATAGAATTATATTAATAATACACAATATTGCTTTTGAGGAGAAAAAGTACTATTAAATAAAAAAAAAAAAGAAATTATAAAGGCAAATTTAAAAAATACATAAATATATCAGTTAAATTTTTATTTTACACCAAAGATACTAAAAGTACATTTTTTAATCACGAAACCCAAATGAAAGTAGTAAAAGAAAATATTTTTTTTTCAAAATCACTTCGCAGCGGAATCGCAATGCCCTTTAAGTTGATGTCGGAACTCTTAAGTAATTGCAACTCCTGCATTAAAACTATATCCATTTGGAGTGAATTTGTATTTCAAAATGTAAAAGTTTGGTAACACAGGAGAAATTCGCCTCGAGTTTCATACCAGAGAAAATAATGTCATCTCCATTTCCAGAAGATTTAAAGTACTGCATTCATAAGTTTCTCGCGCTTTTCTTTTCCATTTGATTTATTTCAATATCGAACTGAAAATGTTCTAGATGCAAAGTTTCCTCGGTTTTATGGATCGAATGTAGAGCTGTTTCTTAGCGTGAAAGAAGCTTTTCATTTAAAAGCATTGCAAGCTTAAGAAGAATAATCGAATTTAGTATATTTGTGACACATGTTGTACAAAAAAAACAGCATTCTTTCTATAAAACTTTAATCATGCCAAATTTTCGATTTCCGTTCTCTCAATGTGTTTAAAGGGGTAAACCATTATCTCTTTACGTATTAATGTATAGATATTCGACATTTTGGCATTCAGTAAGACATTTTTTTTGACATTAACTAAGACTTAAAGATTAAAAATACAAAATATTAATCTATTCTAAGTTTAACCATAGACGTTAACTTACAAAATAGGTTACATGTTTGTCAAACGTATGTTAGTGTGTGTAATGTTTAATTATTAATTTAATATATTTTTAAAGTATATTATATAAAAAATACTAGCGACCCGCCCCGGCTTCGCACGGGTGCAATATTTCTCCACTATTTAATGGATGTTATTATACATATAAACCTTCCTCTTGAATCACTCCATCTATGAAAAAAAACCGCATCAAAATCCGTTACGTAGTTTTAAAGATTTAAGCACACATGGGGACAGAGAAAGCGACTTTGTTTTATACTATGTAGTGATTCGTTTTTGTCACTCCTTCTCTATATGAACTTTAACTATGCATTTCATACTTCTTGATCGTGAAATGGGGTATAAAGTTTTTACTTCACGTATTAATATAGGTATAGATAAGTTGGTAGACGAATAAACTAGGCGAAGGCCATTTCGAGATAATAGGCTTAGACCTATACAGTTGCTGTGTAGGCAGAACGATATGTCTTGTACTTGACGCTTCACTGTCCTGAAGTGAATATTTTGTACCATCAAATTAAAAGCAAGCTACTCGCCTGACAGTAAACAACATGAACAATAAATATGTAATTGAAACACCAGTTGAATTACAAAGTATTACATTGCAACGCGCTTGTCATTCTGAGATATAAGATGTAGAGTCTTCTAATGTCCTAAAATTACTGGTTGTAAACCTTCGTACTGGAATACAACAATGCACACTGCTGCTTGGCGCCAGAAATAGATATATAGTAGTCTACCTAGATGAACACTCGTATATAACAGACCTTCCATCAAATTTTCAATACGCTGCTCTTTGAGTTCGTGATCAGAATTTGGATTAAATAATAAATTCTCGAACATTCTTAGCACGTCTCAATGTAGACATTGTTTGAAAACCCGAAATATACGGCATGTGTATAGAAGTTTAAGCGAGCAAATGTATTCACATTTTGATCTAATTTAATCTTCTTTATTAATCCGAACAGTAACTAAAACAACGTTACGTAACAAAGGAGAATGCGTATCGGGCGAAGTGGAGGTGTAAGAGTACAAAGACTCTTAGACCGAAATAAACTAAAAGAATAATTTTTTTTCAGCACAGTATAGTAAAATCTTCTCATATAAATGATTGTCTTACAAGATGTATAGAGGCCAGTGTTGACGAGTGAAATTTTCCGGTAACCCGACACAACATTATGTACTAAATATGCATAAATGTGGTCTGCGAATCATTCTAATGATAATTAGATTTAGACGAAAGAGAAGCTGGTAGGAATTGGGTTATATGGACCCTCGGCTACTGATAGAGGCTGATACTAAGTCTAGGAGGGCGAGATACGTTGTAATAGAATTGGAAAAATGACAGATGTACTTTTCCTATCGCGCTTGAGCTTCAATGAGCGTAAATAGATTTTAAGCTTATAAGATGTCACTCATGTAAGCGGCGATAGCCTAGTTGGGTGCGGAACGGACAGCCAAGACGAATGTCCGCAGGTTCAAATCCCCAGCGCACACACCTCTGACTTTTCTAAAATCATGTGTGTATTCTTTGTGAATTTATCGTTCGCTTTAACGGTGAAGGAAAACATCGTGAGGAAACCTGCACATCTGAGAAGTTCTCTATAGGAATTTCGAAGGTGTGTGAAGTCTACCAATCCGCACTAGGCCAGCGTGGTGGATTATGGCCTAATCTCTTTCAGTAGTAGAGGAGGTCCGTGCTCAGCAGTGGGCAAGTATATAATACAGAGCTGATATTATTTATTTTATTATTAAGATGTCACTAAAATAGAATGGGTGGACCATAGATTGATGTTTTCTTGGATTTTATTCATGTAACTATTACAGTTTCCTTTTTATTCGTGCACGGCAAAGTGACCCCATTGCTATGATGTTAAGTACCGTGAGGTCCAATAGAATATTGACTGATGAAAGATGATTACTCCTCGGCAGTCGACACAATTATATCGGACTGTTGGACCCGGATATACACAGGCTGATTTCGCAACGCTTTATTTACATGGACCGCTATGGCGGGCTTTCACACCATGTGTCACAGGCTGATCCTGGAATGCGACACTGAGCCACATTGGTGGGCTTTAACACCTTGTGTATAGCGGTCACTATCCGGGATATAAAATATATACCACGAGCAAAACAGAAAGGGCCACAGACTATAACAGTTTTACAAATATATACCCCCAGCAAAATAAAAAGGGCCACAGACTATAACAGTCTTACTTATAAACTTGTTTTAGAGTTAAGAGGTGGTTAAGAATTGTTTAAATAGCTGTCAAAAACATCACCGGTTTCCTAGTTTAAAACTTATTAGGAAGTAAGATGGCGGGTTTTGACTTACAGCTGATCGAGTAAATTTGTGTTTTAACTAAGTATAGCTTTGCGAATTTTGTATAAGACTGTAAATGTGTGATGTCAATTTACTTGACATCGCGGTGACGAGCTGATGACGAAACACTACGGCTTATCTCTTATCAAGTAGCGTTAATTGCATTTCGAAGACAGAAGGTCGTATATTATAGTTCTTAGTTTTTATATGTAAATAGATTCCCATAAATTCAAACGTCCATGACCGAATGCTGTGTAAAAATAAATTATATTTGAAATATTTTACGAGCGATATATTAAGTTCGTGGTAAATCAAACCGTAAACTTTATGATTTATTTTATTTAGAAATGTAAACAAGAGTTGAAAAATGGATTTTTGAATGCTCCCCCATATTTCTTTTATACCGGCATTCATTCGATATATAATTGGTTGATGTAACATAAATAAATGAATACACTTAACAGTCCATTTAATAGTTGGATGTCTGCAAGGTCAACAACGACTTGATAAACTTCACAGGAAGCTGATTCTTAAGGTTATAGCTTAAGGTCCATTTGCATACATTTTGTTTCACCTTTAATCTGGGTAACTAAACAAGTATTGGCAAGTAAAGAATTTAAATTCACGTCTAGTTAGTGATTAGTTCTCGCAGTTGAAAGAAAAACGTAAAAATAATCAATATGCATGGATATTTCGGCCTTTAAAATTTAATACGACGAAATTTTAAATTCTTTACTGTCAATACTTGTTTAGTTACCCAGATTAAAGGTGAAACAAAATGTATGAAAATGGACCTTAAGCTATAACCTTAAAGCGATATAACTACAATACCGAGATAATACACAAACGAATTTGTCTTATTTCAAAATTACTTTATCCACACAAAAAACATACATATTACTTTTACATTATGGAACTATTTCCTTCCCTACTCCAATTTACAATTTATGAGGTGCCCAATTTACTTCGACCTCATGTGAACTGATAGAACCCCAATTAACAGGTTTAAACGTCCGACCGAGATCGGAGATATCCTAAGCTATGTTCAACCTTATCGTACATCCATAGATATCATTATCGCTTACAACAAACTGGGCGATGAAATGTATGCTGTTAGATTTTAATTTCCTCGTCATTGATTTGATAAAAGAGATTAAATAGATTTATCGTTTTTGGTTATATATATTTTATGTCCTTATTTATTTCATTTAACACCAGTATATATCTATATATATACATATTATATGTGTTATCCATACTTATATATTTGTATAATACATTTATTTATTATATATTTATTTTTACGTTTACGCAATAAAGAGTCATAAACAAAAAAAAATAATTAATGATCTTGCCAGTCGACTTAATTTTGCCGACCTGTTTGAAACCGTATATGCTGATCTAGGACGTAACACGCGTGGGCCACTATGGCGCACGGACTCCGCTCTTAACCATGAATGCTGTAAAGTCTTTGACACGTCTGGTGAAAATATACAAAACCGTGATCAAATCTGAAAAAAAAATATTTCCATATATTTTTAACGCAATTTGGTTATGGCAAAGACATTTTAACAATTAACAAACTTGTCAACTATCAGATTATCGATATATATGTACTACGTACTAGATTCGGCGTTCCGAATATTCATTGTGTTCAACTGAATTGAATTGTAATCATTTCAAACTGATTTTAGCATGGTGTCAATATTGATGATTTTGGTTGTGTACGAATGGGGCTCATAATATAAAAACGCGAGTCTAAGTGCAAACCTGGATGTGAATAAAAAATATTAGTCAAATAAGTAAAATTATTTGTTGTACAAGTGAATAAATAGGTTATAACAGTGACGTTTTGGTTGCCGTTTTAGTTCAGATTTTGAACACATAGTTTATATGGACGTTCGTGCCTATAGAATATACGTCAATGTATCAGACCCATTATATCCTTGTTCACTTATCGTAGACACCATAAACACGTGTCAAGGTTATTAATTAAAATATTACAATTTTAATTTGCGTGACAAAGAGGCGTGTTCGTTTAAATCAAGCGTTATATTAATTTATAAAGACGTGGCGAAAAAACATTTTATTTATAAAAAGTGTGCTATAAGGTCACTATTATAAAATCACGTTGCCTTTTTTATTATTGTTCAGGTGAATTCAAGCATTTTCTTTCGAGACGTGCTTTTTAGACAGACTGCCTCGGTGGAGTAATTGTATTGTATACGCTTTACGGCAGCGCTTTGAGGTCCTGGCTTCGAATCTGGATCGGGCAAAATGATATTTGGGTTTTTCTCATCAGTATCAGCCCGGAGTCTTTGTGCCCGATATGGCGTTAGAATCGCCCTCTATCACATTATGGGACGGAACACACTTGGCGAAAAGTGGGTGCCCTTGTTGCGCCTCTGCATACCCCTTCGGTTAGAAATGCGATTTGTGTGTGTGTGTGTATGTGTTTTTAAACTGGTAATTGATGTGACATGCTGTGGAGATTAAATATAATCTTATTTATATAATTACTATTTAACTATTAAATCTGTAACTTAGGTTTATAATTTATATTCTTATACGAAGCCACAGGCATACTAATATTTTGTTATGTATAATAATTTCATCATTAAGTTTTCATTAGTGGAGGTTTGATTATCATTTTTGAATTGAGCGTAACTTAATGATTTCTTATGTTTACGCGAATGTTAGACAATGAAATTAAACTAATGAAGGCTGCAAAGTCTTCGAAACGTCGGGAGAAAAATAAAATAAAAAAAACCGCGATAGAATCCGGAAAATTAGTTTAATTTTAATTGAGCGTAACTTAATTTACCCATTTCGTCTTCCGTCAATATTAAATATTTGATAAAAATATATCCTTTCAAATATATTAAGTATATTAAAAAAAAGGATTAAAATAATTAAAGTTTCGCTTACTATACTTGCATTAATGTTCAGAGATATAAACAAATAAATCAGCCGACTATTCTTCAATTAGCATACATTAATATACCTAATTTATTTTAAAGCTGATATATAAAATTCGTTGAGTAAAGGTCCGCATAAAGTGGCCATCAAACGTGCATAAATGTTGACTGAATTTTATATCGAGCTATCAAATATCGGCAGGGTAATAAAATTCACATACCAGTGTTATAGATATGATTTATGGTAGAAATATGGACGTGTTTGGCTCACGTAAGAGCTCATAAATCTAAACACCATAGTTTGCTTAGATTAAAAATAGAAGGTCTGGTAGATGAATAAGGAAATGTAGGAAGAGCTGAACGACTTTGGCTGAAAGTTACCTTATCCTAGAATTACACATACCCTATATTTTATTCCAGTCAATTACTGGCTCATGTGGGAAATTATAGCATTTTTAATTTGTTTTATATAGATGGCGCTGACGCATTACACATGATGCTATAGATCACTATAGAAGGTATTTTAATGGCTTGGGTCTTGGAAAAGGCTTTGCATGCTGCGAGCAATACCTAGTAAGAGATAAATTAGTATTTTCATTATACAAACGTTTCTAATAACATTTTTTATACGGCAAAGTGACCCTACACCCGATGGTAAGAAGCTTGCAAGATGTCACATAAAATAGAATGTTTGGACCATAGATTGATGTTACCTTGGACATGATCATGCCAGTATCATATTTATTTTTTTTCGTTCATGGCAAAGTGACCCCATTGACATGATTTTAAGTGCCATGGTGTCTAATAGAATGTCGACTGACGAGAGATGATTACCTCTCGGCTGTCGACATAATTATGCCGGCCTGTTGGAACCGGATATACACAGGCTGATCCCGGAACGCGATACTTACGTGGGCCTCGATGGAGGATTTTAACACCTTGTGTACGGTGGTTGCTATCCGGGCGGATATAAAACACATCCTACCACCATGCAGACTATTTAAGTAAAATTAGAATTTAGTTGTATTTCCTTCCACATTCCACAAGTTGGACAAGTCATAATCACGTCGAAACACTCGAAACTAAAACCTAAACATCTTCAAAATAGAACTCTATTTCGCCCGAAGACAAGTGATGATACAAAACAAACTAAATTATATCAAAGCTGGGTCCAAGTTTGCAACAAGTTTGTCCATAATAGTAATTGGTTTAGTTTGATTACAACTAAACAGGACATCTATATTGTTATTAGATGTGTAATAATTCTTTTGATGGTGGTGTATTTTTTTCCACCCGTATAGCGACCACCGTTTGCAAAAACCCGCCACAGTGGCCTACGTAGGTGTGTCGCATTTGAACAGGCCAGCATGATTGTATTGACTGACGAGGGATCTCTCGTCAGTCGACATTCTAGGTGCAGTTTGGTCGCTTTGCCATAATTATATAAAAAAAGGACTTTTATCACTGAAAATAGATTTACTACTATATTATACATACTCTTATGCTGAGTGGTCACCTACCGGTCACAGCCGTGACCAGCCATTTTTAATTATTATTTTTTATTATTATTTATAATTAAGGTATATTGTGTTTGTTTATGTTGCGAATGTGACTAATAAATCATTTTTCTTTCTTCTTTCTTACTCTTTTCAATGATTCCTATAATACTTAATAGATGGTAGACTTCCATACTATCGCATTTTCTGCTTCTGCCATCAAGCAATATTGTGCAAATATCTAATCTCATATCATAAATGCGTAAGTTTATGGACATGTTTGGATGTTGAGATGTTTGTTAAATATAAACACCTAAACAGCTGAACCGATTTTGATGAAATTTAGCACACGGATGGACAATGTCCTGGATTAACACATAGGCTAAATTTTATCTTAGTAACGTGCTTCCACGGGAAAT
The DNA here is from genome assembly GCF_014839805.1 of Manduca sexta. Lineage (NCBI taxonomy): Eukaryota > Metazoa > Arthropoda > Insecta > Lepidoptera > Sphingidae > Manduca > Manduca sexta. The sequence goes on along the minus strand of NC_051121.1, from coordinate 5,153,224 downwards.
AATATAAATTTAATCAGATTTTTAATAGATGGCGCCGTCCTCGTGTAGTGTTTTAGGGACTCTTGTAGCGGGAAAGGCTTTTCACAAGGGTGAAGCCGCGAGCACCACCTAGTGTAATAAATTCTTGATGTACTCCAAAACATCAATTATGTGTACAACACTTAAAAATATTTATAATAACAAAAAATCGTCAAACGAAAATACAAACAGAAGCCCGGCAGCTAAAATACCGGCAAATCACATAAAAATTACACGGGACGGCAAATACAGCATTTAAACCGGGCTTGGAATTGTACAAACAGTCAATATACCGACAAAATGAAACAATATTGTTGCGCGTTTTTCCGCTGCGATGGATTACTGCTCATTCCCGAATGCCTATAGCGATAACTCGTTAAAACTCGCCTCCGAGTCGGCTCGTTTCCATTGTGGGAAATGTTTTGAATAGGAACTGTAAAGCACTTACGAATCGAGCTGCATTCTAGCCAGTTCGCTGTTACGGGTGTGTAGAGTGTGGTGATAAAATTGTTGACTTCAGTCAAAATTATCTGGAATTTGAATATTGCTTCTTATCACACCTAGAACCGTATCCAAGATCTGTTTTTATAATCGTAAACGCTAACGTTATATTACTTAGGTTTTATATTTATAAATTATATTTATCTTTTTTTTGTTAACGTTTTGTCCACTACCTACTCTTAATGTGTACACCTACCTTCTTTAGACTTGGCACCACCTAAAGATTGACGGCTACAAAATAATTAGTCACTGTCTCCAAAATTGGTAACCAGTATATAGTAAATGTTAAATTATTTTTGGTTTTTAGTAGTTTTGAAGGCGGTATAATTTTTTGTTAAAAAATATTATTTTTTGCTTTTTTATATTAGTAAATATCGGTTAAGGGCATCATAATTACGATATCATTTTAAGAGTTTTCTGATGTATCTCCGAAGTCAAGAGTCCAATAACAATGAAATTTATATGGGACTACACGGGAAGCACCAGCTTTCAAATAAAAAAAGAATCATCAAAATCGGTTTACCCAGTCAAAAGTTCTGAAGTAACAAACATAAAAAAATATCTTCGAATTAAGAACCTTCTCCTTTTTTTGAGGTCGGTTATAAAACCTCGCTTGTGTACACCCTTATGAGCAATATAATGCGGCATCACATACTAAGTATATCTTAGCGTGGTGGACTAAGGCCTAATCCCTCTCAGAAGTAGAGGAGGCCCGTGCCCAGCAATCGGACAGTATATAATATAGTACTGATATTATTATACAATTAAGTATATTGTATTTTTGTGAACAAAATTACTTTTACAGATAAACCATGTTTTATAGATTAAATTGGAACATTTCTGGATATAATTTTGTATTTGGGACAAAGTAACAATGCATACCAAGCTTGTTACTTGGTAAACAGCGGTTTGGAAATGCAGCATGCCCCGCCATTTGCAAAGCTGGAACCATGCCAAATAAAATGGAAAAATGTCCAAGCACGAGCATAATAAGTATGCACTTTTTGAAGAAACGTATTCCTGTTAACAGAAATAAAATGAGAATTGTGTAAATAAGTTAAGATTTCTAAAAGGAGATTTTTAGTTCAGTAATTGTTCTTAACACTGATAAAATATGATTCCACAATTGCTTAATGGCAGTAATAGACATAGGATAATATCTACCCAAAGGTATTTTCGCAATAGGAATCAACGCAGATTTCTTTGGATTTACGCAAAAGTCGAAACATTTTTAGTTTTTATTTGCTCTTTACAATAGTATAGTCAGAGGCCTTATTCCGTCGATGGGGGTATATTTCTTATTTAGTCTTTTTAAAATTAGGGTTTCTAATCAAAGGACAGTTTTAATAGCCGTATAGGCAAAAAAGGTAATGACATCTCTTTTTGATAGCAAATAGATGGATAAACACCTAGACGGAATAGATGTCCTGACCTAAACTACTAAATATTTTATTTTATTTTAATTTTATTTTAGTTTATTTGGGAAACAACAGAGTACAATTTTTCTTATAATAATATAAAAAAATACAATTAGAAATACATAATCCGCAACAGTTTTCACAGATTACATATAATTAAATATCTAAAATAAGACATTTCCTAGTTAAATACGTAAGGTGAATAGAAACGGAGAGCCTACTAAATAATTTGGAATAATGCCAAATACAATATTGAGATTCAGACGATTTTGGCAATGGCCGTGGCAACGGAGAGAGGCTTTTTTTATTGTTTTTACAAGCCCACAACTATTTTGTCCAAAACACGAGAGATTGGAATCTACTTTTTGTGTGTCAATTTTTTACCGCAAGCTGTCATAAAAAAACCTGTTAAGTTTTATCGCGTAAATGTAAGATAGATTAATGTTATTTCATTATATAATATGATAGATGAAATATTTAATGTTATTTCAGGCTATAGCCAACAAAAATTGATTTAGTAAAGTATGGAACTAATTTATTGTACTGGAAAATATGGCGGCTCAATGCAAGGTTCTTAATTTCCTGATCGAGCTATTCCTTCAATTATCAGTGTGTCCTTCAAGGTTCAACCTTCCTACATGACATCATTAAGGTCAAAATCGATTGAGTTTATCATTAAAAACTGTTGTTAAAGTTCATATTTGGTTAATACTTGTGTCTATTGTATTGTAAATTGTCCGGTTATTATTTATATTTTTAATTTAATATCAAACAGTCTGGCAGGTAATAAATCTATGAGGCAATTGTAATAAATTCTAAAACCGGCGTCCCTTCGTTAGTCCATCCGTGTCGTTTATCAATATTAACGCGTTATCAAGATGTATTTTATTGTGAGTAATTTTTATTCAGGTTTTTTAATTTGGTCCCTTTTTTAATGATTTATTATTGCGACAATAACATGTAAAATAAAGGGAGATGAAATTTATACATATCTAAAAAAATATATAGAATCATAAAGAACGTGCATATAAAACAAACAAACGAAATAGACAAAAAACATACAGTAGCATTGAGAACTTCCTCCTTTTTTGAAAGTCGGTTAAAAAAACTATGTTACAAAAAAGGCTCTAACTTAGCAATATGTTGGCAGTTAAGCCAGCGCTGGTCTTCCGTTGGTCGCTTGTTTGTTGATGTTACGGTAGTCAAAAAACTCTGTAAAAAATAAATAAAAATATTTTATCTATTTACAGGGGCTAGATACCTTGGCAACACTATTTGTCAAATGGGCGTATCACAAAAAAGTATTTAAATTACTTAGTAATAAAAATATAATACAATTATTCCCATTGTGCCAACAATAGGAACCCTCTACAGCTCCTTGCTGCAGTGCCTGACTTATACTGCAGCATTAATTACCAATGAGTTCCCTATCCCTTGATTTATTTTAGTATCTATATAATTTATAGGTTCTAAGAATAATTGAAAAGGGATTGAGTTTTTCACGGACGTTGAGATTTAGTCGGCTGGCAACTCGCGTGGTTGTATTTCAATTAGGTATAAAATTGACAAAACTAGATAACCATCCTTATAGGTCGAAGAAAACTTAGGGCCAGCGCTTATATGGTAAGTGAATTTTTACTGTCAAACTAATATTTACATTGTCTTCATTGAAATAATAATCAAAATCCATTAACACAAGAATAAATAGCATTAAATTGTTGTGTTAATTGATTTTGAATATTATTTCAATGAAAACAATGTCAATAATAGGTTAACAGTCAAAAATCTCTGCGCTGCGATCTGTCAAAAATGCGGCCCATAAACATGAATGAATAAGCCTTCGTAAAACATATTTTGACACCGTACAAAAATAGAACTTATGGGCTCTCCTTTTACGTTTGGATTGTAGACCAGCTGCGCATGTATTCGTGGCATTCATACAAATTACATAATGCTTAACTGTTGCGTTCCGTTAGATAAGACCTCGTCAATCATTCCTAGGCATCGTCATTATTATTCTATGAAAATTATATTTGTAAGAGCAAGGGGCCCTATTCTGTCTACGGAGGAATTCAATTAAGGGCATTCTAATTGAAGAACAGCTTTGATATTCGTATAGGTAAAAGAGAAATATCCTATCCTATTTATTTATACGGCTTTAGGGATAATTTTTGGCACAATGTTCGCAGGGGTTTAAAAATTAACGTATATTCTATAGACACGAACGTCCGTATAGACTATTTCTTCAAAATTTTAACTCAGACGTCATCATAACCCATTTATTCGCTTGAACAACAAATATTGTTACTTATTTGACTAATATTTTTTATTCAAATCCAGGTTTACACTAACTCGAGTTCTTATATCATGAGCACCACTCTAAACACAACCACAAGCATCAATATTGACACCATACTAAAATCAGTTTGAATGGATGACAGTTCAATTGAGTTGAACACAGTGAATGTTCGAAACGCCAAGTCTAGTACGTAGTACATGTATATAGATGGTCAAAATAAACCTTTATAATAATACACTGTCCGTATATCTATACATAAACAATTAATTATTAATAATGCAGAGAAAATAGCCCAAATGGGGCATGGCAACTGAGCCCCGGCTTACGTAATCTTTATAAGAACTTGGAGGAGAAAAGTTTGTGGCATTTTTTGTGCTAAATTTCTAGATTACGCTTGGCCAATGAAGGTTACCTTTCGGCCAACTCCGGTAATGACCAACAAGCCAAGTTTTTGCGCTATCGTAATGAAATTGATATAGAAAGTTTTTCTGGCATAATCTAAGTAAGATTTTTGGTATTTGAATGAAATTCTGGTAAACAGAAAGATTCATTTTATTTCTTACTTTTATTTTATTTAGCGCGATTACGTTACAGAATGTAGGAAATGTTTGAACATTCTGATAAATCAGAAATATTTCTTTAGAAATTATAGGAGACTGACGAAGAAGATATATAAGGTAAGTGTAGATGTATGTTACTGGTGGTAAGCCTCTCATATGTGAGAGTCCACCTGGGTAGGTACTACCGCAATGTCTATTTCTACCGCCAAGCAACAGTGTTTAGTCATTGTCGTGTTCCGGTTTGAAGGACATTGTAGCCAGTGTAATTACTGGACATAATGAGACTTAACATCACACGTCTCAAGATTGCGAGCGCAGTGGAATGCCAAACAATGGTGAATGGTGTTTCTACTGTTTATGGGCACTCGTATCGCTTACCATCAGGCGAACGGTAAGCTCGTCTCGTTATTCAAAGTAATAAAAAAAAACAAGCCAAGATTGGTCGACCACACATAACTATCAAATCTCAGGTATCTGACATCCTTAGCAAAAACCAAGCCAAGGGAATGTATGAGAAGATTGATGAAAGTGTAAGAAGTAAAAGTAATAGAATCAAGAAAAGCGGCAATCCATAGTCTTTGCCAACCCCTATATGATAAAGGTTTCATACTATTTATATATTTATTTTAATTAAAAGAGTATAGGTTTATATTGTCTCACGGTTTCTTTATTCGGTCCATAGTATTCAGTTATGGCTGACAATATTTTTAATCTGAGAGACTGTTTTTAGTTTTAATAAATATCGACGCAGCGTTTTCAAGCTGAAAGATTAGGAATGGCGACTGGAATTAAGAGAGGTTTTTTGTCATAGCATTTAGTAAGATGCCTGTACGAAATAAACAAAACTGCCATGATTCTGCGAGAATTTAACCACTCCCATTTAAGCATACAGACCAATTCATATCATAAAAACGACCTATAAATTTTAAACGCAAGGTTCAAATTCCAACAAACAGTTCTGAACATATATACCACAGTTTACTTAGGTAATAAGCCAATTTAAACTTTAAAAGCATAAACAATAGTGCATTAAATTAAACATGAAGCTTTAAAAACAACACGGCGAACTATGCAAGTGCGAAGTTCTGCTCCGTTTGTCTGATTAAATAACATGGTTTGTTATAAGTTGATGCAATGTTTTGTTCGTTTAATAAGGGGTAATTTGCTAATTTAAATTGAAGGTTACCTAGGAAGGGTTAAGTCAAATTCTGCCACAGATAAAGATCATAAATATACATGTCTGAGAAATAGTGAAATTATTCACAAAGTGCTGAAACCATTTGAATGATTTTTTAAAGTGATCTTCAAATTAGTCCAACGGGTGATCTTATAAAGTTTGTTACTGATCAAATCACAAAAAGTCATCTGGCTATAGATAATTATTATTGGTACTGCGAAACCGGGTTGAGTTGCTTCTTGTATTGTATTTGAAAATAATTTCGCGTCTAATGACAACAGTATGGGTTGTCAACCCGTTCGATTTCTAGGGGCCGCCGCATGTCAAACTATTATCGACATTATCTCTATTGAAATTATATTAAAAATCGATTAATAAAATGGTTTTTCTAAATATTATAACGATATTTCGGTGTAATCTGTTTTTAATACGTAAAATTTTATAAATTATTTGACAGAACGAATGAAAATGAAACGAATACAAACAAAAAAATAACAATTGTGACAGGTTTGGTACCTATATTTCATAAAAACTATATTATATTAAGAAATACTCACACATAATATTTTTGCCTGATACGTTCCTAGCACGGTCATAGTATGAAACGTTGTAGTGAGACTCTTTAAATGTGGTATAGGGTAGTTAAAAGCAATCTTTGATAAGTATTGCATCGAAATTTTGCAGGCCAGTGTTTTATCCATTTGATGTTAACTAGCAAATGTAACAGTCCGTCTGGGTCGATAACTGCTTTCTTATTTCATGAACATTGTTGTTTAAAAGGATATTATACCTAGTTCCATTATCTAATAAGATGCTAATATCTAACGTGGGTGTTGAGTGCAATATTATTCAGTTCGTAATTTAAATTTGGATGACGTCAGTTAACTAAGCAGGGCCCTTATTCTGTATGATAGTGTAAACGCGTAACGCGGCCGTGTCATGTTATCTTCGAGAAATGTGTGTGGAATGGTATTCTGTAAGCCAAATTTCTATAGTCCTAAACATGATGCGTTGTGTTACGTGCTTGTTACGCGCTATTAAAATAACGTGCGGGATAGAGAATAAGGCCCCTGTGCGTCTTTTAATTTAATTAAAAAACGAAGGGATAAATTTTGATGTACTTTCGATACATGCAAGTATATATTATCTTATTTTATGAAAGCACGTAAAGCTGTTGGTCTTGTGCCTGATCTCTCTTTAGTTATGTCGGATTACCGTCACTCCAGACTCTGAGAGTGAAAAACTAGAGAGTGTCTGTGTATTGCGCACACACTTGGACACTATAATATTTTATGCGTATCTGACTGATCTCCATTGAGAATGGCTGCCGTGGGCGAAATTCGGTTGATCACTCACTCATATTTAATCTTTTTTATTACTCCAACACTCACACTTCAAACCCAAAATGTCTGTCTAATCCAGACTTTAACAAAAGATCTGTGTCTGTCAGACAATTTGTCCAAATCATTTTTTAATTTTCCCGTTTCCAAAGTAATCTTAAAGATAAAAAGTTTGAGATAATCGCGCCTCCCGAGTGATGACGACAGTGAATATAACTGACAAGTCATTAGAGCGCTGGCGGGAGGTATCAGAATTGAATTTTCTCGCAAATTCTTGATGGTGATTAGATAAAGGGGTGGATAAACAAGGTGTTTACCGGAATTTTCGTTGCAAGCCTGATTGATACACGGTCGATTTTTAAATATTTAATTTTCGATCCAATACCGAGAATAGACTAATGAAAATAAGTCATTTGTAGCATACACACTCATGCCTTTTATCCCCGAGGGTAGGCAGAGGCGCAACTGGTGTACCTACATTCCGCCTTGTGTATTCCGTCCAATGATGATAGGGGGCGAGTCTATCGCCATATCGAGCACAAATTCCCGGATTGATGCTGAGTAGCAAATCCAATATCACTTTGCCCGACTCGGGAATCGACCCGAGACCTCAGCACTGCAGTCGTACACGAATACAATAACTACCGAGACAGTCGTTTGAAGCATGTCAATAAAAACAATTCTGATTAGCCCATTTTCGCCATGGATTGAAGAAAGCGACCGGAACGTCTATTAAAGTTAGAGCTTAGTAGACTCGTAAAGGATGGTTAGATAGCTAATAAACCTGATATAAATTATATTATTATACTTGCTAATTTATTTCACGACTCTGCTCGGGTAGATTCGCCTCTAATACAAAAGAGAGAGCATATAATAATACTGACATAATATATCTTTTTATAACAGAAACATGTTTAAAAATCGAAGTAATATTCCTAGAAGTTAATGCTTTTAAAAAAATCTATATGTATATGTTTTAATGTAGCTAGTGTATAATAACTTAGTATAACGTATCTTACTAGTAGGTTTCTTATGAATATTATGAATGCAAAAGTTTGTGAAATGTTTGTATGTTTGTTAGAAGTAAACGTAGAAACAGCTGAACAGAGTTCGACGCAATTTGACACACGTGTAGACCATATCCCAGGTTAACACATACGCTACTTTTATCCCAGTAATTTGCCGCCCCAGGAAATAATTGTCTTTTTTTAAATAGATGGCGCTGGTGTCGTCCAGATTGCGATACATCAGAGTTTTAGGGATTTTTATAGTGTGAAAGACTTTTCACGCGGGCAAAACCGCGAACATAATAATAATTAACAGTGGCGAAGGGTGAAATTTTTCAAAAGGTAAGCCGACGCGAAATGCAAGTACTAATAAAAAATATTATAATTGGATTTTATTCCACCATGTTATAAATATTAATTATTGATTTGTTGCTAATACTATTTTTTTATTTAGTGCGCTGACGTTAATACAAAAAGTGAAGCCGGTAGAAATGGACCCTTCGCCACTGCTAAATATATATAATATAATTTGAATAATAATTTTATTATAATACCAAACACCTCCACAATGATATTACTGGAAAGTGTAGTGTCCAATTTCGAACAATGCAGTGAGAATTGAATGCTACCTTCCAAATGGAAAGCCTTCGAAGGTACGAGAACATTTTAATTTATTCCCGTAGAATGAAAATGAAAGTTCCCCACTCAAAGTGGTCGAGTTTTTGAATACTTTTGCATAAACCGTTGTAAGGTAAAATTTTGTTTTATCTTCGTTGAGTTTTGCGTATATCTCGCTGAGTGCCAATTTTATGGCGTATTTAATATTTACTGTAATTAGGAAGTATATTGTAGTGTTTTTATATTTCATAAATTTATGGGAAAACCTGAGGTATACTTTAAATAGCAAGGAAAGAAAACAGTGTATATAATACTATAAACATTTCTTTTTTCGGGCACTGTAAATGGATCCCACTGCACGTGATGGTAAGTGGAGTGGGGTGCAAAAGAAAGTCGACGGACGAGATATGATTATCCCTCGATAGTCGATACAATTATACCGGCCTGCTGGAACCTGTTGAGACGAATGTCCGCAGGTCAAAACCCAAGGGCATGCACCTTTGACTTATCTAGTTATGTAAGTATTCTTTGTGAATTAACGCTTGTTTTAACGGTGAAGTAAAACATCGTGAGGAAACCTGTATACCTGAGATACCTCTATAAGAATTTTAAGGGTATGTGAAGTCTGCTAATCAGCAATAGATCAGCATGGTGGACTAAGGCCAATGCAATATATTTATATACATTTATAAATCCTTTGATTATATTGCCTATTGGGTTGCACGAGCTATCTCCACTATTGAGTGGTTTTGGAATATGAACCACTTTGGTTTCCTGCGCATAGACAGACTTCACAAAAATTCGAAATCCTTATAAGGAATTATTCTATATGTAGATATCTTCACGGTGTTTTCCTTCACATATTAAATTATAATATGAACACCCATCATTCACTCAGTTCCAACTATAACAACAATAATAAAATGCTTACAATATTTTTCCACGAATGTCGTTTTCTCCTTACAGGAACACGTGTACGTTATAAGAATTTAACAGTGAGACAAACTCTCGCGATATTGGATAATAAAGTTTGTCATAAACCTAATTTTCGGAGAACAGCCTCTTCTATGAGCGACAAAATAATTTAAATTCAGCTCAAGGAAACATTTATTTTGTAGATGTGTTTCTTTACGATAACGCGATCTCTTCAAGTTACTGGGAAATCTGGAAACGCAAAAATGAACCTTATTACCTTGGCTAAGTGTAACACGTACGAGGTTTGAAACAATCTTGTTTTTTTTTATATATATTAAATTAACAGTTTTCCATATTTTATTGGTAGCAAAATATCTAGATACCTATTTTTATTTGCAAGGTAAAACTGATGACAATGACGGTCGATATTGAGTCCCAAAACTTAATCATATTATTTCCGTATATCCGGTTCCAACACGCCGGCATAATTGTGTCGACTGCCGAGGGGGTAACATCTTATGGACATTCTATTGGAACCCGTTCCACTTACATTCAGCTGTAAATACAATTAAATTTTAATTTTTTGTTCTCTGTTACGCAGTTTAAATCCAAGAAAAATCACAATGTCTGACGTTTGTTCCATAATAGGAAAGGTCTATTTCCTACACGTCATAGTTACGTCATTTTATTACCTACCGATTCCTTCCGCGGCACGTTCCTTGGACGTAACGTTTGATTTGCGCCTTCCGGCTGATCGAAAACGTCGTTTTCCTTATTTTTCGACCGGAGAAAGTAACATGTGACGTCATACACGTTTTTGATGTTCATTCGCAATAGACGGTCCAGATAATATATTTAAGTGTGTGTAAGCTGTATTTATCGCTTTATTGATCAAATGAAGTTCGGGGTTCCTACGTAACTATAATTTGTGTGATGTTATCAAATTAATGGAGGAATTGGTTTGATTTCTGATTATCTGTATTGCATCAATTATACTTTAAGATCTCGTACTAAGTAATATGTCTCAAACTCTGAGAAATTATTGATTGACGTTTGAATACTCCTACCAATAATTATTTCACCGGTCTTTCACAGTCATATTTCACCGACCCTAACTATCCTTCTCACCGGGCTAAAGTGTATCTACGTACATCTACGACACACATCATTCAAACTAATACTATCTGCTGGTGGTAGGATATATTTATATGCGCTCGGATCGCGACCATCGTTCACAATGTGTTAAAACCAGCCATAGTGGCCCACGCAATTGTGTCGCGTTTTGAGATCAGCCTGTGTATATTCGTCTCCAACAGGCATAATTGTGTCGACTGAGGAGTAATCATTTTTCATCAGGCAACAATCTATTGGATCCCACTTTACTTACCATCAGGTGCAGTGGAATCATTTTGCCACGCACGTATATAAAAATACATTAGCCTAAGGTCACACTACGGTTTAAAAACAGCCTTCGAGCACAGTCTAAAAAACCGCGAGCGATAACCGCTACTTGCGAGCGCGTATCCCTAATTTCGCATATTACAAACTATACACTATTTTATTCCGCACGCACTCACTAGTTTTTAAATCAGTCGCGGAAATAAACCGCCAGTGCGTTTCCTTGTATCTTGGAATTAAAATGACGAGGTTAAATACTCACGGTTAACTGCAGTTGTGCCTTACACTTTACTTCATCCAAGTCCACATATAAAATTGCCACAAAGTCTTATACAAATTGGACACGTTGCAACCCGGATGAAACGAAAATAAAATTCAATATTTTTTCGTTCTCTCTAGAGGATTTTTCAATTTTACTGCTAGGAATATACGCGTTGTCGGCCGGAACGCTTAATATGAATGGAAAATTTAATACATGCCCATTTTGCGGTTATGACGCTGCGATAATAAATTTGTCCCATTTGCGGGACGCTTGAGGATCGTATCCTGGTAAGCGGGATAACAGTTATAATATTATAATAGTTATAGTTTATTTTTATTTTATTTTTTGATATATATTCATTTTATTATTGAGCATATTAATTGTAAGTTGTATTTGTAACATACTATGTTTATTATTGGAAATAAATTGTAATTTAAATTAAATATTCTGCGTTACTTTTATGGTTAGGTCAGAGGGTCCTATTCTATCTATGAGCGCAAATTTTTACAACTACATGCATTCTAATCGAAAGACTGCTTTAGGTAGTTTGGGTAAATAAGACATTTATCAGTGCTTGTATCTATATGGCTATCAAAGTTGTCCTTTGATAAGAAGATGCAATAAGACGGACTTGCCCGCGTAGACGGAATAGGGTCCCCAGACTTTAATTTTAATGGATTTTGTTTATTTCGATTATATTTAAACTATATTAATTTTCTTTTATTAAAAGCAATATTAGCGATGATCACACCATATTCATTTTACAAAGACAAGTTAGTAATAGTATTTGGTTCATACAACTCCATGGTAAGCAAATAGCTCGTCTAGTGAAAATGTAGTTTAAGGGAAAAAACAACTTAAACAATTTATCAATACATCTCATTTTTCAACACCCACATACAAAGAAACCATCTAATTGACTAAGTTAATTACAGCTCGGTTGTTATGACGTCACTCGGCCTAAGGCCCCTTTTTCCCTCGTAAGTCATTAATAACCAACTGATTGTACTTTTTGTTTCATTCCTTTGTCCTTTGAGAAAAATATGTCTGAGTGATGTATTAAAATGTATACGTGTTTTGAATTGTAATCTTGCAACAGTACATAATATTTGTCGAGTCACTAAGTACTTCCACACTGCAAAAGTCTTGGCATGGTTTTTACATTATAATAAAAACATAAATTTAGCACGGGTGCCAAAAATAGTATTTATTTCATACCTATATATACGATAGGGATTCTTGAATGTTTTTAGGAGGCTTTATAAGTAGATACTCAAATTTCGATCGAGTTCTAACGGCTTTTGAATTATGGTTGAAATCTTAACTAATAAAGTAAATATTTGATTTTTTGTGTGTTTGTTCTTCCACTAATAGGACGCTATATTGTTCCATAATACAAAAAACACATATCATGTCCTCATCCCTGAAGGAGTAGGCAGAGATGCAACAACATGTACACTGCCTTCTTCCTAGATGTTTAATTTACTAATATTTAATCCAAAAACCAGCACAAGCGTACACTAGTTAAATATTTTCTCAGCTAAATGCATTTCTTTTGCTCTCACACCGTATTTTTATTCATACTCGTTAGAGACGCTTGTCAAAATGTTGAGCGAATCATTTTACTTATTAAAAATAGTAACTTGCTGACGCAAGCGTTTTTATCTCACTTGGTACAGTTGCCAGCGAAAATTCTATCTAATGAGCACTCAGTACAGTTGCAAATACCAGCAAAATAATATTTCATTTAATGAGTTCTACTTCTTCTCAGTCCTACAGTCCTGGTTGAGTGGTGGTTATGGTGAACCTAAAAATTGGTTGCATCTTTTGTGAGACTTCTCCTTCTCCCTATTCATTGCACTACGTTTACACTAAGGGAACACTTTGTGGACGATTAATGAATAACAACTCTTTATTAGGTGTAAGTATAGAAAAATAAGTAAATTAAAAAAAATATTTGCAACTTGTTTCTTTATTTTCAGTTCCTTTCGTAATTCGTCGTCCTCATTTCAGTCCTCCTTCTTCAAGTTGAGGATAAATTTTTAACTCTAAGGTGATGCTAAGCACTATCCGACCCGGGATTCGAAGTCGGAATCTTAGAGCTGTAACGCATCGCGTAGTATGTACACAATACAAGCACATCGTCGAGGCCACCACTTATTACTAAACTATTAATTCAATGCAATGACACCTTTATGTACAATATATATTAATACCATTCCAGCTCATCCGAAATACGTTTACAATAAATATTATCCAATAGTCGATTTTGTTTGATTGTATTTTATTGGGCCTAATTTATTTTTATAGCTTGATAACGTAATATTTACACAGCGTTTATAGGCTAGCTCGTATTGATTGAGCTATCATTGGGATTGAGGACATAGTTATCAGAAACTGTTAGTTGACGGCAAAAATACATGACGATATAATTGATAGAGATATATTTGCATACATGCGGCCGTAGAAAATACTTTATTGTACATCATATTGAATATAAATTCCGAAGCTTGTGACAAATGTATATAAATTTAATATAATGCGAAAGTTTGTAAAGATGTCTAGAGGTTTGGACGTTTCAATATTTATAAGGAATGAGGGCAGAAACAATAAAGCAAAGACTATATCATGGATTAACATATCATGAGCTACTTTTTATCCTTGAAAATTACATTGTAGGACGTTTCCAAGTAAGCTCATTCACGCAGACGGAGCCGCGATATAACAGATATTAAAATATCTAATTCTATCCCTGAAAATTACGCAGTCAGACAATTCGGAGTAAGATCTTTGATCTAGACGGAGCAGCGATAAAACCTGGTAAGTAATCCTAAATACGATTACTTCTAGCTAAATTCGAAAACGTAGTCCCCGTTTAGCAACCACAGTATAATAAAGCTATAAAAATTATGCCAGTTCAATACTTGAAAGGCAATACCGATATTACGGAGCTATTTAGCAAACTGCCTATTTGGGAACCTATAAAACAGCTATAATACTGAATTTTAAAACACAACAATGGATACCGCTGATTGCGAATTGCCTTCTTCAGAAAATCGATAAACTTTTATAGTTTTCAGATAGATAAAGAATAATGTTTATAGCAGAATTTATTTGGTTCTTTTGTGTCATATTTAGTTAATTGTTCATAACCAGAAAAAAGCGGCGATAGCCTAGTTGGGTGTAGAACGGACTGCCAAGACGAATGTCCGCAGGTTCAAATCCGAAGGGCACACACCTCTGACCTTTCTAAAAAATCATGTATGTATTCTTTGTGAATTTATCGTTCGCTTTAACGGTGAAGGAAAACAACGTGAGGAAACCTGCACATCTGGGAAGTTCTCTATGGGAATTTCAAAGGTGTGTGAAGTCTACCAATCCGCACTAGGCGAGCGTGGTAGACTAAGGCCTAATTCTTCTCATTAGTAGAGGAGGCCCGTGCTCAGCAGTGGGCAAGTATATAATACAGGGCTGATATTATTATTATTATTATAACCAGAAACGTAGTCTAGAATGGATGTGCATTTTTTAAATTATAATTGTAATTTATTTAACGTTCCAAAGACCTTTTATAAGTAATCTCTGTGTAATTTTCGAGACTTGAAGAAGCCTTAAATCTTGATCTTTGTCTGTTTAGCCAAATTCTTTCAAATTTATTTAGCGGTTAATGCGTCCGGTCGCCAACATGCAAACTTCATGACACAGCATGGATGACTTATCTGAAATATTTGTTGATATTCATTTATATTTACTGCAGCAATTACTTACTAAATTGTTAAAAAAACTATGTAAGGTGTATGTTTTGTTGGCTGTTCAAATAAATAAATATTTCTAGATATGTTGGTTCATACAGTCGGTATGCCTCTGATCATAAGTATCCCGCTTTTACTGACTAGTGATTAACGAGGAAGCCTCATTAAAAATAGGAAAGACCTAAAAAAAAATTTGCTATTATATTATGGTGTTGCAGAATCATTAATTGTTTCTTTTGTTCAAGAATTGCATACACCTGACGTTCTTTAGTTGTCTTTAAGTAACATTTTATTTAAAAACTGATAGGGAAATACTAGTTTGGGGCTATTTTGGATAAAAGTTACTAAGAAAATTTAATTCAAATTTATAAAATGATGAAGTTCTAAAAACGGATTTAGTCATTTTCATGATTACCTCCAAAAGAGGTAACGGTTTTGTTTGACATAAATGAGAGAGGCGTCTGAAGATATATTTTGGAAGTCTTATCTCGAAATGTGATCGAAATTTTGATTTATTCTTTTGAAAACCACTGGACACGTAAAGGTATATATAATACTGAATGTCGAAATAATTTTTAAAATATTTTAGTAAGAATATCATCCAAATTTCCCCACTAATATATCGGTGTACGAAACAAAATTTACATATTTTGGAATAAATATCATCCTCCACAAACATATCGTAACTATTTCAAATATTTCTGAAAATAGCTACTGCTTGTACAATACAACAGTTATTTTATTTGCCAACTTTGAATATCATCGAATTTATGGGCCAATAAATCAACAACCTTGGGAAAATTTCGTCACCCGAAGGCATACATTCGAAATCACAAATAATCCTGATTTAACAGAGTTTGACTCCACATTTCTTTGCGAGAATTCTTGGATGGATGTAAAGAGCCTTATAATTATGTAAATAAAGTTGAAATTAGTATATCACGCGGAGAATTTTGTGTAAACGAATCATGTACATCGTAGGGGCGGGTTTGGTAGATATCAGGCAAATTGCTGTTGACAATGTAATCACGTTCCGTTTGCTTGATCTACGCTGCAACAACAAAGATTGGAAATTATTCAATAGGTCTCAATTTTTAGAATAGAACAGGGTAAGTAGGTATATTAAGTACATTATTGATCTGTTTAATAGTTTGTAGTTATATGTTGTTATTATTAACTAAATTAGTGTAATTGGTTTATCCGTTCTGATTGAAATAAATAAATATATTTATAAGTAGTAGATCTCATTGCTTTGGACGTCAATTTAATTAAATTATAAAATAATCATGTTTATATATATTTTTTTACATTTTTATATATATCTTAAAAATATTAACGCATAAAAAATATTTCAATAGAAGGCCAGCAAATGTTTGCGAGTCCTCACAGACCTTAATGTGTATTGACAACCAAAAGGTATACAGACTGGATTGTGTGCCTAGATCCACGACAAATGTCCTCCCATACACGGGCGTGCATTCGGTGTGGAGACCAAGCGCACAAGATTTGCTTCGGGGGAGAATATTTTATTATTGCATACAGGCAACAGCGTACAAGCAATTTCGTGTGTAGGTGTTTAGTGTTTGAAGATATTTGTAGCCAGCGTAATCAGTGGATATTAAGAAATTAAACAGCGCACTCTAGTATGACGTAGAGCTTTAACAGAACATACAGAATATGGCTTTATAAAGTCCCGAATGGTATCGCTACTGCTGAGTTAACAACTTCATCTTCAGGCGAGTTACTAGCTCATTTCTTTAATCTATACAATTATATAAATATGAAGAGTTTGTTTGAACATGCTAATCTCAGAATTAAAAAAAATTGTGTCGGATAGTCCATTTATCGGGGCTATAGGCTATATAATCAATAATAAAAAAACGACTGCCTCGGTGGCGTAGTTGTATTGCACGTCCGGTACAATAGCGCTCTGAGGTCCTGGGTTCGAATCCCGGGTCGGGCAAAGTGATATTTGGGTTTTTCCGCTCAGTATCAGCCCGGAGTCTGGAATTTGTGCCCGATATGGCGATAGGCTCGCCCCCTATCACATCATGGGACGGAACATACTTGGCGAAAAGTGGGTGCCCTAGTTGCGCCTCTGCATACCCCTTCGGGGATAAAATGCGTGATGTTATGTATGTATGTAAAAAAACATATCTGATAATAAAATGATTATCGCCATCACTCAACATAATATTGTATGAGTACCAGAAAAGTCGATACGTTTGCGAACTTTATGCATAAAAATTTACGTATTTTCCGATATTACAAGATGTAAATATTCCCTTTTATTGAGATCACTTGATCATAACTTATCACTCCCATAGGGATGCACGGTAACTTCAAACATGGCAATATTTGATATCTATATTAAAGGCTTAACTATTTTTTTATGTGCCATTATCACAGTTTTGTGTAAGGTGGGCGTGATACATTTTAAGTGCGTTGCAAAATAAGTATTATAATACCTGTTGGGTGCAGATGCTTCTCACAGGTCGGTCTGGAAATCTTAGGAGAAGTTCGGCAGTGGAGTTCACGTAGCTCAATATGATGGTGATTATGTCGTAATGCTTGACGCCAACGCTTTTCTGAGGATCTATGCTAGGACATTTTTGGTAGTTGCCTTACTTGGTTGTCGCATCTAGAATCTCCCGGTCTATAGTGTATAATATGCAGTGTGATTACTTTTGAACACTCAGAACTTTTGAACACAGATTTTTTACTATCAAACTATTATCGACATTCTCTTCATTGAAATAATATTTCAAATCTATTAACACAACAATGTAATGCAATTTATGTAAAATTCTCTGCACTGCGATCCGTCACATATGCGCTGGCGCTAGAAGTCAAGAAAAGTAGGAAATGTTAAAGGTTACTGTTAGTAACCTTGAACTTAACTTTGAAAGTCATAAGTCACATTTTTGGACGGAAAATAGTCGGAGAAGCGGGCCAGCACCACGTAAATAATCTGAGGATGTAGGTCATACTAATAAGTGCTGCCAAAATCGATAGCTATTTAAAACATCAACAACACTGCGCATCCCCGAAATCTTGTTTAATTTTAATAAGCTACAACACTTATGTTTTCAACAAATTTTGGCTTAAGTTTCGGTCTATCACATTTTTGGTTTTTGGCATGGATGGGTAGAGATCTTGATTTGATTTCCAGGTCGATTAAAGTTGTTGCCAGGTTTCTAACTAGCTTTATCTGATAACCAAATAAAAGTTATTCGCTAATTAACGTATAAGACAACTAATGAGATAGGATATCTTTTTATTTAATCGTCTTATAACTTGAGTAATTACTTAAGCCGTGAAACTAACGCGTAATAAACCCACAATGCATTTGATACCACCGTACACGATACCAGTCAACAGCACTGTAAACGTATTCTCACCCACACACACACATCATCACGCATTTATCCCCAAAGGGGTATGCAGACGCGCAACCAACCCATTATCCGCCAAGTGTGTTCCGACGCATGATGTGATACGGGGCGCGCCTATCGCCATATCGGGCACAAGTTCTAGACTCCGAGCTGATACTGAGCAGAATATCCCATACATCACTTTGCCCGACCCGGGATTTGAAGCTAGGATCTCTTAGCGCTGTCCTATCGCACATGCAGAACAACTACGTCACCAAAGCAGTTTGAAATAGATTCTCAATGCCCAGAAATTAATAAAATCACTTTAAACAACAAACCGCCACTTCCCCAGATAACCATCAATTAATAATTCAAACTAAACAAGTTGGGTCACTTTGATTATTCAGCGGATATTAAAGGGATATCCATTAAACGATAGATTAAATATTGAATATTCATGGAAATTAACGCGGACTGCTAGCTCTTGGCGGATTGTTAACGTCTTTTTTAGTTGGCTGATGTTGGAAATCAATTTGAGGTGAAACATTTCTTTGTGATCGGTCTTGGCTTAAATGTATTGGTAATTAGTTATTATTAGTTTTATGATTGGTTGTTTTTAAATTATGAACTTGCTAGAATACGAGAAGTAGGAGGAAGCGAGTAGATTTAATATCGGAAGTAATGACGGATCAACATTGAAGAATTATAAGTTAGGATTCTTTAAGGAAAGCGGTGTGGGAAGGAGAGTTTTATTTTATTTATTTTAAGAAAACTTATATTATATATAGTAGTGAGTATTTAAGTAAGAAAATTAAAAGTTTCTTCAATTACACATCTCTCACACTTTCAACATGGTCTGGCTAAACGAAATGAAACAACATGGCCAAACTTCACCTCGGTTTACTATAGTTATAGTAACAGCTTGAGAACTGGGTTTCTGCGGTGCAGCTGTACGATTTAAATGAAATTTAGAAGTATTTTCGTATTACCCGCATTCCTCAGACGTTACTAATGTCCTGCTAAAGTATTGCCAACAACTGCCCTTAATAATTATGAAACAAATATTTGCTGGTCTATATCATGGAAAAAATAATGCAGATTTTGCTGAAGTTAATAACGTAGTACAACCCGTGCGAATTAACTGTACAGGGCCCTTATTCTGTATGATAGTGTAAACGCGTAACGCGGCCGTGTCATGTTATCTTCGAGAAATGTGCGTGGAATGGTATTCTGTAAGCCAAACTTCTATAGTCCTAAACATGATGCGTTGTGTTACGTGCTTGTTACACACTGTCAAAATAACGTGCGGGATAGAGAATAAGGCCCCAGTTCGAAATGCCTTATAAGACAATTCTCCAACTTCGGTCGCTTCAAGTAGATGCTACTTAGCACTATTTGAGCGGTATGCGCGTCTCATCATTTAGTTGAAATAAAAAAAATCATAATTTCGTATATATAAATTCATGAAATTAACAAACGACGAGGTGCACACTTATGTCGCACTGGTTAAAATACAGTGCTTCTGAGCAACTTATTGACTGCGTCTGCAAGGAGCCTTATTTTGTTAGTGATCGCCTTAACTCAAAATGCGTAGGTAGCTTCTCACACTTTGGCATAAGTATCTTACACGAGAGTACGGTCTAAGAATGAAGTCCACATTACCACTTCAAGATGAACCGGCGATCCCTGATCCGTAACACAATACTGTTACACAAGTGGCCATTGTCCCCAAAATACGCTTTTGTAACAATAAAACTGATGTACAATCTCTAGAGGAAAACAAACAAATATTTTATGTCACAAGGAAATAGGCCGCACTTCAACGGGCTTTGCGTCCAAATATAATAACAATAGTAACCGAACATTACTTATTTGGTAAACAACGTTCGTTCTTTGAAATATCCAATAAATCATTTCTCTCAGACATAAGCCGCATATTTCGGGAAATTGCTACAATATAAACTGATTTATGTTTGGAGTTAATGTAGACAATTTGACACCTCTTTGTATTTGAGCACGCGGCACAGCCGGATGGGGAAACAGTTTTGTAGTTCTACGAAAGCAAGATTATGATCTTGTATATACTTGTGAACCCCATCTCATCTATAAAAATTGTTCTTATATCGCTATAATTATACCGCTACCGGTAGCCTAGTTTGGACTAGAACGGACTGTTGAAATAATCTGAATGTTCAAAATCTAAAGGCACGCATCATATTTTTTTCTAAATTGATTGAAACTTTCGCTTTTGTTAATCAGAATAGATTTGCAATCAGATTTAGATCATTCTTATAATGAAAATACAGCTCAGTTTTATATACTGGCCCACGTCTGAACACGGGCCTCCTCCACTACTGTGAGTGTTTAGACCTTAGTCCACCACGCTGGCCTTACAGCAAATTGGTAGACTTCCCATAGCTTCAAAAATTTTCTCAGGTCCACACTTTACCCCATATATTTACCCCATCATCATCATCATCTCAGCCACAGGAAGTCCACTGCTGAACATAGGCCTCCCCCAAGGATCTCCACGTCGACCTGTTGGAAGCGGCCTGCATCCAGCGACTTCCTACGACCTTAGCCAGGTCGTCCGTCCACCTTGTAGGCGGGCGTCCGACCTTTCGTTTGCCTGTACGTGGCCTCCACTCTAGAACCTTTCGACCCCAACGGTCATCGGTTCTTCGAGCTAAGTGTCCGGCAAAGAATACCCCACCCCAAAGAATACGAAAATATGTTCCAAACCTAAAACAAGATGATCCGTTCATGACAACGTAAAATAAAAAGAATACCTCACCGTATTACCTTACAAAAGAGTCCCCAATTCTCACCTACCCCGTAAATCAAACATTCTTTACGGGCTTACGTACAGAATTAGGAATCGCTCGATCTACCCCGCGATACGGGCGCGGAATACTGTATTAGTTGTCGGTAAATCGAATAAAAATTGCTAATACCTTAGTACTCATTGCTCATTAGGAATAGTTACTTACATAGGATTTTGGTGGGGAATTAATGTTTACTGGAATTATTTGATGTGAATGGTAAGGTGAAATAGTAAACTTTTAAAACTGGATTTTGCGTGTCTGTTTGCGTGCAATTCATCCAACTATGAAGACATAGAGACTTAATAAATACATGAATAATTTGATAATTTCATAACAATATACAAACAACATAACACACACATATACACAAGAGAGAGAGAGAGAGAGAGAGAGAGAATTATAGTTTAGAATAATAATTATTTTATATAGGATACCTAGATATATAGGTAAAATAATTTGGATAAATAAATATTATTATTTCGCGGACAAAAATTTCCACTGTGCACTTTTCCGCGAAAACATAGCTTATTATGTTAATCAGAGACTGTATTTGCGTAGCAAATTTCATTTCATATTTTATTCGCGCACAGTTATTTGACCTCGTCAAATCCGAAGGTACGTGGAGCCTTGGCGACAGTTCAGTTCAGACAGTCGACAGCAGCGGTTTCCGTATTTCACTCCTTACAAACATCTCAAAATTCATCTATATTTTGTATGACACACAATAGATAACATTCTGTATAAATTATCCCAATCCCTAAGTGCTGGGGTTAACAAACATTTCATTCTCTGAAAAAAATATTCCGTCATTCGTTACGTCTATAATTATCTTCATTAACTTGTTGATTGCCTCATACATATTTATGTTCGTAATTAATAGACTATTCCAGTGACAAATTACATCATTGTATTGTCCTGACTTTTTGTATGTATCAGTATTATGTGTTTGACGCATTATTTTTTGTTTCATGTTTACATTGTATCTGTATTATTTATGTATTGTATTACACACATATTTACCTTCATGAAAATAACACTTTACTATAAGTTACTGAACCGTAGATGTAAAATTAAAAGTGTAAGTTTGAAATAAAATAAATATTAATAAAAAGTTATTTTAATTTCACCCTAATGCCACTAACTACTACTCTAAGAGAATTCATCGCAGCGGTAACATTAGTCTTCAGTTTTTCAGAAAGTCACCCACGCAATCAGTCTATTCGCACTAAACTACAAAATTATAAATAAAACAGAAAGTAAAACAGGGATTTTCGGTGGCAATATTTTAATTTATGAATGATTTTTGTCACAATGTTAGTAGCGGTAGACACGTATGTGGTTTTATTAACGCTATTTCAAAATGATATACCACCAGCATATTATGTCAAATGTCAATGCTGGTGGTAGGATATATTTTATATCCGCCCTGATAGCGACCACCGTACAGTGTTAAAACCCGACATAGTAGCTTACGCAAGTGTGTTGCGTTCTGGGATCAGCTGTGTATATCTGGTTCCAACATGCCGGCATGATTGTGTCAACTGCCAGAGGGTAATCATCTCTCGTCAGTCGACATTCTATTGGACTCCACTCCACTTACCATCAGGTGCAGTTGGGTCACTTTAACATGCATGTATTAAAAAACGTCACTTATACGTATATATCCAATTTAATTTATGAATGTATGAACGCATATTGGTCACAATACCTCGCCGACATAGTTATGATTATTTATTTATTTATTTAAACTTTATATACAGTAAATGTATACAGGCGGACTTAATGCCTGAGGCATTTTCTAACAGTCAACCTTTGGGTGATGCAGAGATGAGACAATGTGGGTGTAGGTATATTGTGGTAATATTTCTATATTGTTTAAACTATAGACTCGCAATACCATGAATTAAAACTGAACGAGCCATTTATTTTTAATTACAATCGTCGCATTTACTATGCGTATATTCTTATGCAACAACAATGCGACTCTTGTAATTGCTACTATTTTCCACGTTAGGAGCATTGTTCCTCGTCTCCACGTTGTCTCACGTGATACGGTTTTGTTTATTGCTTTAAATGACGAGACGAGCTTGCCGTTTGTCTATAGTAAGCGATACGACCGTCCATAAACAGTAGAAACACCACGCAACACCTTGAAATACAAAATATTGTTTGGTATTCCACTGCGCTCGCCATCCTGAGACGTGAGATATTTTGTCTCATTATATCCAGTAGTTACACTAGCTACAATGTCGTTCAAACCGGAACACAACAATGACTACACATTGTTGCTTAGCGGCAGAAATAGACAATGCAGTGGTACCTAACCAGGCGGACTCTCACATATGAGAGGCCTACTACCCGTAAGTACGTATAATTTATTAGACAATGACTGTTATATATAGTTTTTCTTTATAGCTCTATCCTCGTGAAAACATTTCCCAGAGGTTGTAAGTTGTAAAATGGCGTATAATATCCATTCAGGACATGGCATGCCGTATGCTAAATTTCCCCCAAATTCGTTCAGCAGTTCCGCATTTATTTCGAACAAATATCTATACATGTACGTAAACTTAAACATTTTAGTAGAATTTAATATTTTTTTTTAGACAGCTAAGAGCACTTTTCCATTCTCATTTGACCGTTACTAGTACTAAAACTATTTTCTCTTAGAATCCAACTATTCCGTTTCTACCCAAAGGATGCTCAGCAAATTCCGGAACGGACAACCATAATGGATTTCCCATATATTTTATTGCGCAGCACCGTTGAAATTAAACGCATTTCGGTCTATTAAAGCTTTTATTACTAATGCCTGTAGTTTGTTATTAATGTGTACGGCTACCGTTAGCAAAATGGAGGCCGTAAACCGAATTAGGACTTACTAAAGTATTCATACGTGTTCGGACTTGGTATCATAAAATATTTGCAACTTTCACTAGCCTATGGCAGTCTTTCGGCAGGAACGCATCGCCTATTCCTGCGAGAAACATGATATTCTAAATAATGATTTCTTATGTTGACGTACGTTTGTTTGATGTTCTAAATCCTAGAAACTCTAGGGGAGAATATTTTGAAACATCGATTAGTATATTAATATTCACGAAGTAATTGAAGCCTAATTGTGAACCAGAGTACAAAGATGAAGAAGAGAAATTCGCCAACTACATATTTTTCGAAGGTTTTATTTTTATACGTGCGGCAAAGTGACCCCATTACACCTGGCGGTAAGTGGAGTGGAGTCCAGTAGAATGTCGACTGACGAGAGATGATTACCCCTCGACAGTCGACACAATTATGCCGGCCTGTTGGAACCGGATATACACAGGCTGATCGCGGAACGAGACACTTACGTGGGCCACTATAGCGGGTTTTAACACCTTGTGTAAGGAGTCACTATCCGGTCGCATAAAATATATCCTACCACCAGCAAAAGAAGTAGGTTGTATTGGTAATCATGGCTAGATTTAACGGCAAAGGAAAATGTCACAGAAAGCTCACGTATCTGAAAACCTCTAGAGAACCCTTTCTGGTTGATAATAATAATAATATAATAATATCAGCCCTGTAATATACTGTCCCACTGTTGGGCACGGGCCTCCTCTACTACTGAGAGGGATTGGGCCTTAGTCTACCACACTGGCCCAGTACGGATTGGTTAACTTCACACACCCTCGAAAATTCCTATAGAGAATTTCTCAGGTATGCAGGTTTCCTCGCGATGTTTTCCTTCACCGTTAAAGCAAGCGATAATTCAAATTCTGGTTGATAAAGGAACCAAACTATCCACAAGTAAAGAATATCCATACCTAGTAGCGAGGTAATAAATAATACCTAGACAGTAATACGTTTAATTTTTAATAAGTTTGCTTTAATAATAAATACAAGGATCGTCCCATTTAAATATAACAGCATTTCATAATTCAATTGTCATATTTATTCAAGTGTTGCGAACACTTAACTTATTTGCACGATGTGTTTGAGCACAGTAATTTGATATTTGAGTTATTACGTTTGAGTTCAAAATTACTTGGATTTAATGTTCGATTGTTTGGTTAATACCGTCTCCGCTTCGTCTTTTAGCGAAGATGAGTTTAGTATTAATTTCTTGTTGTTTTGTTCCGGAATGATGATTTTCATTTCGCAAGTTATGCTGCGATATATTATTATATACTAATATCATTAATTATATCAATATTAAGAAGCAGGGGTTGGTTTTACTAGGAAATATTATGATCATTTGACAGCGCCATATCGTAATTGTTATTTGAATGATTTTTTTTTATATAACACTATATTTTTGTGCTTTGTACTTTGAAGTATAAGTACTGCTTCCTAAACAAATTAAATACTCAGGTATTCAGAAAAGTATTAGTAGGTATTTAAAATAAGAATCGCAAATATTATTTGAAATATTTTATATATTTTTTTTTTATTTAATACAATATTTTTGTGCTTTGTACTTTGAAATATACTTTACTGCTTCCTAAACAATACAATTAAATAGTCAGGCATTCGGAAAAGTTTTAGTAGGTATTTAAAATAATAATAATATGAAATAAATATTATGTATTTCTTTTTTCAGATAACCACCCCAACAAATGTGAACGTGCTAGCCAGTAAAAAAATAACATCTAACTGGAGCAGTAAATTCGAAATTTAAAAATGACGTGTCCATTCCGTCGTGCGTCTTCACAACACCAATTTGCAAATGGCGGTTCGTCGGCTCCAAAGAAACCAGAGTTTCGTTCGAGGACTTCTTCTGTTCACCTTACCGGTCCAGAAGAAGAAGATGGAGAGCGAAATACCCTCACTCTTAAGCATATGAGTGAGGCTTTGCAACTCCTGACTGCTCCATCGGTAAGTAATCTTTATATGTTATAATTACTATTACTTTTATACATATTATGAAACAAAGTCTCTTTTTTTGTCTGTCTGTATGTTATCGATTTTCTCAAAATTTACTGATCGGATTATTATGAAATTTGGTATGGTTTAAGAGCCTGGGAAGGTTATAGGCTATTTTCTATCCCGCGCAAATATATAGCCGGACTCTTATCCCACAAAACTCGTTGACGCAGGCGAAACCGCGAGCAAAAGCTATTAGCAACATAAGTTTGATATAAACACTTTTTGACTGTTCTAATTCCAGTAAAAGTATTTTAATAAAGAGGCCCAAAAAGGAGTCTAGTCTAGGTTTTAGATAAATTTGAGTTTACACGTCAACAAAGCGACTTGACAATAAAGCCATTTGAATTAATTATAATCAAGATTAAACACGTTGTCATCAACATCTCAAAAAGGACAAATGAAATGTTTAAAATCTTCGAGTTGCTAAACTTAATTAAAAAGATGACGCGCCGAGACACAAATTTATCAACCCAAAAACACGAAATAAATTATTACAGCGTAATAAGAGAGTTGGTAGTATTCACCTCTTTACATTGACGTACATTCTGTAGACACGAACGTCCATATAAACTATTTCTTCAAAATCTTAATTAAAATGGCAACCATAACATCACTGTTATAATCTATTTATTCACTTAAACAACAAATAATTTGACTTATTTGACTTTAATATTATTTATTCAAATCCAGGTTTACACTTAGACTCAAGTTTTTATATCATGAGCGCCACTCCGTACACAACAACAAGGTACTAATATTGACCATACTAAAGTCAGTTTGAATGGATTGCAGTTCAATTCAGTTGAACACAGTGAATGTTCGAAACGGCAAATCTAGTACATAGTACATATATATTGATGCCTCTTTAGCAATATAAAAAGTTGGAACCCAGATCACGTAATAATGGATTCTTTGTAATTTAAAATCGTCCAACGGCAGTTATCGCAGAAGCTTAATGTCTCAGTCATACCTTAGCAGATGTTGGTTATAAAAAATACAGTTTAAGAGTTGAGTGAACTTCTTTTACAATTTTTTTTGTAGCCTTAAGTGGAATAGCAAACGTTCCTTATTATTTATGTTCTTTTGACATTCAAATTTGACTAAACAGCTGATTGCAAAGAACATTCGGTATCAAAGTTCTAAATTAGTATATGACTTAGAACTAGTTTTATTTGTATAGTAATATGTTCTAGAAAGTGATATTTTTCACACCTATTCTCCTATCCCACTCTAATATGGGATAACATACCTCAGAATCAGATTTTACGGCCACTCGCCTGACCTCGTATATGGATGATGTTACAATAAACTACTAAAAGATTGTTCGTACTGGGAATGGAAACAGTCTAAAGTCCATATAGACTACATCAAGGAAAGTAATTTGGCAGTAAAGTTTAAAACAAACACACATCACGCTTGTATCCCCAGGGCGTAGGTATAAGTGCAACCAGGACATGCATTTTCCATCCCATGATGTGACAGGGAGAACCTATAGCCTTATCGGGTACAAATTACAGACTTCGTAGTATACTGAGCAGAAAAACCCATTACTTTGCCCAAACTGGAATTCGAAACCGAAAATTAAAATTAGTAATTCACGGATTATTATCACATTCCTATTAAATTATTACACGCATTAAAAGCGTCGATAGCCTAGTTGGGTGTGGAACGGACTGCCAAGACGAATGTCCGCAGGTTCAAATCCCAAGGGCACACACCTCTGACTTTTCTATGATCATGTGTGTATTCTTTGTGAATTTATCGTTCGCTTTAACGGTGAAGGAAAACATCGTGAGGAAACCTGCACATCTGAGAAGTTCTGTGTAGGAATTTCTAAGGTGTGTGAAAACTACCAATCCGCACTAGGCCAGCGTGGTGGACTAAGGCCTAATCCCTCTCAGTATTAGAGGAGACCCGTGCTCAGCAGTGGGCAAGTATATAATACAGGGCTGATATTATTATTATTATTATATTATTACACGCATTGAGTATTCAGCCATTCCGCTGATTAAACGCTCTCACGTAAGAGAGAGTTGGATAGTTTGAAATTTAGTTTCAATAACCGATTGCTAAGTTATTCGGGAACTTAAACGCTTATTATGTGTAAAGTTAAGTTATAATTCATAACACTGTTCTAAAGTTGGAGGGATATTAAGTTATTTGAACATTACGATGGATGATTCCTATTGTTTGCTTATAAATGAACATGTTTGTATTATGGTATGTATGGATCGGGTCAGATAATGTAAAATGTTTTAAAACTATGTAGAGATATCCGAACATTAAGTATCCAAATTACAAAAATAAGAAAAGTAAATTGGGACTTTTACTGAAGATATTCGTTATTGATCAATTATATTTGGCACAATGTTAGCAGTGGTAAAGACGAAGTATGTGGTTATAGTTATCATCATGAAATCATCTTGTATAAAGGCCTCGAATAAAAAAGAGACGGTATTTTTTTTAAGATCCTTTTATTCGCAATACAGCATAATATATTAGTATATCATAATATACCTTGAAAGAGGCCTATGGCCAACAGTGGACTGCAATAGGCTGATGATGACGATAGTATATCATACTGTTACGATTTTCATAAAAAAATATTCCATTAAACATAATTATTATTAATTGAACTTCGATACAACGAACATGTTCGGAATGAAATAAATGGAGAGCACAATCTATTGTTTCCGCAAAATCGAAGCGACTCATGTCATTTAAAAGGCAGTAACTAATTGAGCTGATAATAATTATTGTTTGTCATATCGCTCGTTATTCGGTTGAGTGTTGCTTTGTTAGTACAGAAACGTGTCATTTTCAGCCGACATATAAGTTACTAATTGCCGATGGAGATTGTATCTTATATTCAGGTCATTAGCGGTGATAGCCTAGTTGGGTGTAGAACGGACTGCCGAGGCGAATGTCCGCAAGTTCAAATCCCAAAGACACACACCTCTGCTTATCTAAAATGATGTGTGTATTCTTTGTGAATTATCGCTTGTTTTTTTACGGTGATACATGAGAAGCTCTTAATAGGAATTTTGAAGTTGTGTGAAGTCTACCAATTCGCACTAGGCCAGCGTCATCAACAATGCAATGCTATTTTAGTATGGTGTTAATAGATTTTGAATATTATTTCAATTAAGACAGTGTCGATAATAGTTTGACAGTAAAAAAATCTATGCGCTGCGCTCCGTCATATATGCACCGGCCCTAAAATAGATTTGATAGATTTATAGCATTATACGACGAATACCACGAAGTTAGAATAAAGAATGGATGTGACACTCGAAATAATTGAAGACAAGATAATTGTCGTCTCGTTCTCTAGAGACGAACTTCACGTTCTAATTAAATTGAAACAGTCGCCTAGAAAGACACAAAAGTCTCGGAAATTATTTGATTATTTTTTTTCATTGCGTGGTTGTTTAGAATGTGGCCTTTACATGTTTATCATAAAGCTGTCAAATGTAATGTTAGTTGATCTTAAATAGACGGATATTGATAATTGTATCCGAAGTCATACATAATATTCGTCTAGCACTCGATCTATAGATGTCGCCTTGGTAAAAAAAATACTATAAATTCGTTTGCTATATATTTTATAATGTACACAAAATCGCACATGGTGAGATAAATGTTAATAATTTTTTTATGCAATTGATTAACACGACGAAATAACCGATCGTCTGATGGTAAGCAGCACACCAGATAATAAACTATAGATCTATCATATAGAACTCTAAATTGCATAGCATTACGTAGAACTGCACTACGTTCGAATTTCGATACGCTAATGGTAGGATATATTTTATATCCGCCCGGACAGCGGCCACAATACACAAGGTGTTAAAACCCCCATAGTAGCCCACGTAAATGTGTCGCGTACTGGGTTCAGCCTGCGTATAGCCGGTTCCAACAGGCCAGCATAATTATGTCGACTGCCGAGGGGTAATCATCTCATTAGTTGATAATTTATTGGACACCACTCCACTTACCATCAGGTGCAGTGCGGTGACTTTGTCGTGCACGCAAAAAAATTATAATGTACGCACTCTGCTGCTTAGAGATAAACATTGCAGTGGTATCTATCCAGATGAACCCTCACATATAAGGGATATAATATAATAAACCAGTCCTGTATTATATTATATACTGCCCATTACTGAGCACGATCTTTCTCCACTACCGAACGATTTAGGCTTTCGTCCACCCGCTAGCCTTGTCAAGCAGACTTCACATACCTTTGAAATTCTTATGATGAATTATCAGGATGCAGGTTTCCTCACGATGTTTTCCTTCAAGTTAAACTATAAATAAGTGAAACCTTATATTAATATAAAATAGGTCTTACTTAATTATATTCTAGCGAAGACTATATTTATTAGAAAAATGTAAGTAAATTATTTTGTAATACCTACACATACATTTCTTTTTGTAAATGTTTTTCAAGTGACATTTGTTGGTAATCCAAATAAAAAAGTGAAGGATAATTGATATATTTATTTATTTAAGGACCTCCAACGAAGGATACACGGCATATGATAATAACAATG
The DNA here is from genome assembly GCF_014839805.1 of Manduca sexta. NCBI lineage: Eukaryota > Metazoa > Arthropoda > Insecta > Lepidoptera > Sphingidae > Manduca > Manduca sexta. Next base: position 5,122,293 of record NC_051121.1, on the reverse strand, counting down.
TCGTAGCATTTTTACAATTAACAATGTGACGTGCCTTTTCAATTATAGGAGACCACAGCATGCAAATATATATATTGGTACAGCGGTAAAAAATTTTTTTATAAATATTATTTAGATATATAAGTAGAAACTTAAAACAGACAAAAAAGGATAAAACATAATAAGAAGTGGCAAAACATAACAACATCTTATGTTATAACATGTGGTGGTGAATGTGATTAATTATAATTTATTGTGAGTACGTAATAATTGCAGGACTTTTTTTCCTATACTCAGGAATGTCTTGATAAACTATACAAGCTTAATTTCGAAGCTAGTGGTGTGTATCTTCGGTTTTGATCCGGACATTCGTCTCGACGCTCCATTCCCAACTAGGCTATCGTGTACTGCACGAGGGACATACCTACACTAGTTCATAGTCTAGTTACGTCACCTATCTATATGAACGCCAATCGTCGACAGTACAAGCCATACTAAATATAAACAGAGTGGATATATCCGCATTGATTTTATTGGTGTAGTTAAAATTCAATTCGCGTATCGCCATTTGCTTTTATGACGCCATTCAAAGCCTATTTTAGGTGTGATAGGCTATGCTATTCTGATAATAGTATTATTTACATATTTTGTAATAATGTCTACTTTCATATATTTTTATTATATTACGTAGTTACATAAAATCGTTTTCATTTGCGCAGTAATGCGAATTTGTGTTTAAGAATTGAATGTACTAGACTTTGCTGTGATTATTATCCCGATAAAGAACATTGAAATTATATGAAATAATTTATTTGAATCCATAAAATGTCAAACATTATTCAAATTTCGCCAATGATATCTTTACCACCCATTGAGAACACAGTTTCCAGGAGAAGAACGGGCGAGAAACTCTAGTGTTGTTCTCTTGAAACGCATTTCAGGGGTATAAACTTTAAAATGATGAAAACAACAACGTGGTTCTTAGTCAGTAAAAATCTAACATAATCCGTTTACCTTGCATAAGTGCGTCGTGGTTCCAAGAGAATTTTCCACATGAAAAAAGTTGCAGTATATAATACAAATAAATTATCTAATCGTTTTTTTGTTTAATACGTGCAGTCAAGATAAACAGATAAACAATGGCTGTAACATGATACAACTGATCAATTAATTATTTATAGTCACAATAATTACTAGAAAATGTATGCAAATGGAAAAAAATAATTGTTCATGGCTCTACGTCTTTAGGTTAAGAAATTGAAAGCGAAATTATCGAGTACGGCCTGGGCTCTTCGAGTTACTAATTGAAAACGGTGCTCGGAGATTTAATTGCAAAAATCTGTTACTTGAGCTGTTGATATAATTAACATTTGTTTATTTCGATCCAAGAGTGTTTATTAGAACATTTTATTTATTTCCTATGTAGATAAACATCTAATAATATTCTATAAAATTCATCTACATTAAACAATTTAGATGAATTTCATAATTTACGTATCGCTGAGGTTTCGGATCAATGAATGTATTTTTGGAATGAAAATCTTTTTGGAACATAGTCGGTATTAAATCTATTATTAAATCAACAAGTAAAAATTTGTGATTGTTAATTTTAAATATTAATTATCCGAAATATATACGAAATTTGACGCTCAGTCTACGTTCCGGAAAATGAAAATATATCTATATAGGCTACTGATACAAGCCTTATCTCCATAATCAGGAATACAAAAAAGGAATCAGTAAATCAGATCAAGCTGTTTTCAAATTGGCAACTGATTGTCATTTATTTAGATTAGGGTTACAAAAGTATGAATGATGATGAACGATAAATGTAAAAAGAACATGTACGAAAGTGCCATTTTTTACCCCAATAACGACATAAAGTCGAAAATACAGTGCCACAATGCAGTACACTTTGCGAACCTGAGCCCAACTAACTTTATTGGCCGTCAGCTTACATTTACGAACTTGGTCTCAAAGCGGGCGAGTTGTAAAAGTTATGTCGTGTAGAGCGCATCATGTTCTTGTCACAGCTTTATTTAGCTTTAGTACAAATGTCATGAAGAGTTAAAGTTGTGATGTGTATGCTTATATGAGGTAATTTCTGGACTTATATGACTGATGCTATATTTAAATTAAACTATTTTACAGATTTTATCGTATTTTCAACCGCAACTCTGTTTTTGCGGATGAACAACACCTCAGTCCCCCCCGTGACCATGAAGGCTGCAAAGTCGAAGTCGAAGTTCGAAACGTCGGGAGAAGAGTAAAATATTAAATCGCGATAAAATCCGTAAAATAGTTTAATTTTAATGTCTAACATTCGCGATGCTATATTTGTTATTGCATTGAAACGTAGCTGTACAATTCTTAGTAGTACTGTTGAAATTAATTCTCGACCCCTAGGAACCGTCTCAGGTGCGAGGAAGCAAGCCACTGCAAGTTTTAGTCCGTATGACGGTATAAAATTTGTACGGACCTGAGCCAGAAGGCATTTAGATGATATTTGAGTCGGAAAGCCGGTGAGTCCGACATAACCATTCTTTTGCTCCTCAGGTTCAAAAATGCATCAATGAATTTTTATTACGGGGAAAAGCACTGTTGAAATTTTCACGTTTCAAATTCTTATAAAATTATACAAAATTATAGACGGGCTTTATTTACCCATAATTTATATAAGGTTAAACCAAGAAAATTACATTTCCACTGACTAGATTGGACTAATTTATTACTTAATTCTCTTCTTTCCATACATAAAAACGATATTTTGTTCCAACGTAGGCAAAAAAATGACAAACAAAAAGTACGGAAAATCTACCTATCCACATTTAGAAGGAAAATAGTGATAAAATAGTGGATATACAAATTGAGAATTTCTCCTTTGATTCTACGGCCATCTTCCCGAGATAGATCCGGGATAGAAATAGCGAATGGTAGGTAACGTGAAAATAATTGAAATAAAATACAAGGCCTATTCCGTTATAATAATATTTGTTTTTCTTATTTTCTGTAAGATTAATTAAATCTTGATTATTGATCATTAATAATTATAGTCTTTTTTTTATTTCTTTCTTAAAAAAAACTACGGGCAACACCCCCCGAAAAAAATATATACAAAAAATTATTGCGGTGGTAGAATATTTGTATGCGCCCGGAAAGCAACCACCGTAAATTCCGCTATATGGCCGAAGTGTATCGCATTCCGGAATCAGCCTGTATAGTGTATATATACGGCTTCAGACCGGCCGGCGTATTTATGTCAACTGGCGAGGATTAATCATCTTTCGTCAATCGACACTCTATCTGAACCTCACTCCATTTATCATGTGGTAAGGTGGGGTAAAGAAAGTGATTTGATTCTTGTTCTTCTTCTTTTTCAGCCTATACATTCACCTTGCTGAGTGTAGGCCTCTTGTAATGCACGCCAGGTTGTTCTGTCCAGGGCAGTCCTCATCCAGCTTCGTCCCGCCACGTTGACCAGGTCGTCCGTCCACCTCCAGTAATTTGATTACTTAGCTGTATTTGAAATGTTATCGGCGAAGGTCAAACCTCGATGGGATTACACGTATGCGTTTAAGAAAATACTTTATTGTTTGGAGAGGTTTCAAATTAATGTCACAAGTTTGATGCGTTTTGGGAGTACTTTCAATAAAACTATTTTTTTTATGTTTTAAAAGGTATCTGTATTGCGCCACGTAATCAAAAGGGATAGAAACTGAGTATATTTCAAAATATGTTTTTTTATACGTGCGGCAAAGTGACCCCACTACACCTGATGGTAAGTGGAGTGGGGTCCAATAGAATGTCGACTGACGAGAGATGTTACCTTTCGACAGTCGACACAATTATGCCGGCCTGTTCAAATCGGATATAGACAGGTTGATTCCGCAACACGATACACTTACGTGAACCACTATGGAGGGTTTTAACACCTTGTGTACAGTGGACGCTATCCGGGCGGATATAACATATGCTCTACCACCAGCAATATGAAGTGATTTTAGACTTAAAATATTATAACCTGCTTATTGTTCAACAATATTTAAATAGATAGGAGGAAATATTAAACTTCAAAAATAATAATATAAAGACAGAAAATAATAATTTAAAATAGTTTTAATATTAAAGATCTTACAGAACAAAAATAAATAAAGTTCATTGGACTCAAAATTAAACTGAAAATTTTCATTATTCAAGTAGCCTTTCACAAGATCTTATGAATCATCATGAACTACCACTCAAACTCAAACTCAAAATCTTTTGGATCGTCATAAATTTATCACTGCTTCGGAACGTGCTATCGCTATTAAAAAGAAATGGCACAAGAAACTCCCCCAGCAACGATCTGCATATATCTGACACATTAAGAAAATATTTAAGGGCAAAAAACATGATACAAAAATCAATCGAAAACAGACAGCGAACATGAAATTGTGTGCGAATGATGTACGAGATATATTTCCCATGTTCACAACGAAACTGTGTCATATCTCAATGGGGTATTCATACGGTATATGCTATGGATAGGGCGACCATACATTCTGATATTATTAAAAAAATCCTATTCAATCAGGCGATTATCAAAACATATTTATTTTTAATAGAAATTATAACTGACTAGCTTGAGGCTTTGCCCGCCTAAAAGAGTTTTTCCGGGATAAAAATTCCGCTATATATTTTTATCGCAATTTTAATTAGATTAAATCGGTTAATAAACAACTGAGTTCTGAAGTAACAAACATTAAAATACAAAAACATATAAACCTCAAACAGAGTAACTCCTTTTGTTTCCGAAGTCGGAAAATAAAAAAACCTATGATCTTCCCAGGGTTTCAAATTATATTATACTAAATTTCATCGAAATCGGTTCAGTGGTTCAGCCGCGACAGGGTAGCAGACAGACGGACAGCGTTACATTCGCATTTCCTAACTATCTGTCAGTCTGTATGAACGCTATAAACTCAAAAACTACCTAATGGATTCTAATTAAATTTAATATGAAGATAGTTTGAAACCTAGGAAGGATATATGCTACTTTTTGTCCTGGGAAAATATATAGTGGGTATTATATCCGAAAAAAAAACTCATTGACATGATCGAAGCCACAAGCCAAAGCTAGTGTATCACACAGTTGAATGTGTAATCCTAAAATCATAATTAATGCACACACACGCCTTTCAATATGGATGGATTGAGAAATATATAGCTTTAATAGGCTGATACAGCACCTAATAGACTTCTTATTTTATCTCAAAAAATGGCCACCGCGACACATCACGCTCGCAGCTCGCGCATCCCCGATTTCACCCAATATGATTTTTTCCCCGGCCTTTGTGAGTTCATTGCGATTGACTTGCATTTACAAGAGAGCGTGAATAAATTTTTATACTTTCCACTTCTTTGCCTTTTCAATACATTTCGTATACAATTTTTTGTAACGTCTTGAGGGTTGGAATCTTTTGTGGTATGGAAATTGTGCGGGAAAATTTACGGGTATTTTTCATCAGGTCTTGATTGACGGTTTAATGTGGCGAATTATCTTGATGTATCATCAGTTGTATTCAAGACACATTATGATGAACATCTTCATACCAAGATACTTTTGATGATCTATTGAAGGCTATATGTTGAGATTAGTATACAAAATATAAAATCTATATAGGTAATGATTTCTTATGTTTACACGAATGTTAGAAATTGAAATAAAACTATTTTTCGGATTTTATCGCGGCTTTTTTTTATCGTTATTTTCTCCCGACATTTCGTAGACTTTGCAGCCTTTCATGGTCACGGGGGTAACCTCGATAACCATGAAGAACTGTAACCCTTTTTATATGTATACGTTGCTACTTTGATATTGTAATTAACTTTTCCAATGCTTTAGGTGGGCCTAACTCTACGTTCTTGACGCTTCTTATCATCCTTTAATCCCTTAAAATAATAGCTGTCACGTTACTTGCGACTATCTTCAACCCGTCAAAAAGACTGGAATATACTAAGTATAAAAAACATTCCTTTATTTATCTTTAGTATTTTACAGCCATCACTCGACTGTCAACTGATAAGCGGAGGCCTTTGAGGGCTATTTTAATGGAAGTGAAATAAAGTCCATTTTCGTTAAGCAATTTTGGACAGCCCGGATCTAGGCGTTAATTTGACTTCGCAAATAGCTAAGAAATAAAATGAACTTCAAACTTCTGTCTGGGTAATTTCAAGGTATGATTGATTACTCAAATTATTGTCAGAAGTACAAATAATAAATCACACGTCACTTTTGACCTCTAAAGCGTAGTTATATTTATTGAGTTGACCGAAGTTTGTGAAGTCATTATTTAGCCAAATTTCTGACTATATTTTGACTATAATTTAACTATTTCATATGGCATTGAAGTTTGGAGTTAATATTACGGTGATTATTGAAATAAATGAGACCAAAAACTATGTAGAAAAGTAACTCAAAAGCGATTTTCGAATAAATGACGTTATGCTTGGAAATTGATTTGATTAGAAAATTAGGCGCTCGACCAATCTCTACATAATATAATTATTGGTCATGTCCATTCCCTTACTTCCGCTTGCTAATCCACTTTAAGCGGAAGGTAACAGTAAAGGTTAAGGAAATGGCTCATAAAATGCACAGATTAAGTGAACGTTAGATGACTTACAGAAAGACAGTCAGCATCCTTTATCGCGAGTGGTTAGTGCGTCTTGGTATAGGAAAACTATTTGATATGTTTTTAGTAGTAATCGAAATTAAATTAAGTAAATTTAATCTTATACTTCTTACTAATTATGTTAATGAAAAAAGGGATGATACCTAACATTCTAATGAGCATAGGTGGAGCATTAAATGACTTAAGGTTCATATTTGCATAAATCGATTTCCAGTTCGAGCAACACCTTTTTTAGATTCTTCTAACGTGAATTACTGCAGTATGATCCAATGAAGGTAGACACAGTCAATCGTAAAACCTTGGCCAAATAGTATTGCAGCATAAATTGTGTTGCACGGATGATGGACCCACATTTAACCACTACCTGGGTAGGTGAGAAAAGTTCTGCGAAAGAGGAGGTTGCCGTCAGGTACGTGAAAGAGGTTCCGTGATAGAAGCGGTCGAGGACGACAGCTAGACGCTTTCCGTCATAGAGGAACCCTACTGCTGATCCTAATGCACTGAAGATACCCACATTTTAGTTGATATTGTCATGCATAGAGTGTATATAGTATGAGGAACTTGGCGGAACTTGGCCAGGCGGTTGCCTGACGTTTTCCATCTTTCCGCGAGGTCCAACGCAGGGTTATAAGAGCGGCGGACTCAACATGACCGTTCTGTCACCTCTACGGAGGTTGGCGATAGTTGTAATAAAAAAGGAGGAAGAGATTTAGAGAGTTGTATACTGATTGACTTCACCAGATTTGTATCCTACGTAATTTCTCTATGTGTGTGTCCACGGGCGGTGATAAAACAAAATAAATAGTCGATGATGGTCCATTGTTACTTTTTATACGTTCCATCTGGTGTGAATCACTCTTAAATTTAATATGAAGCCATACAATATCTATAGGATATAAGCGGTTGACTGAAGAATAGGATGGATATGTGCAAAAGGGCGCATAAAAAGGCAGTCCCTACTCTGAGCCATTTTTCGTTGTCAGTGTTTATCTATCTTCTATGAAAGATGGTAGACTGATTATGGGTGTTAAAAACCAGTTAGATATTTTCAAGATTTTAGACTTCATTGAATTTATAATCAATGAGTCATAACAATAACGTAAAAACGTTAAAGTAATAACTTTTTTTTTATTCTAAAGGTACTATTCCATTGTAAGATATTAATTGCAATCACTTTTATAATTTGGCGGCACCATACTTGAGCTAAGACTTTGCAGCCTCCATGGGCACGGGGGGGACCATGAACGCTGCAGTCTTCGAAACGTCGGGAGAAAAGTAAAATAGTAAAACCGCGATAAAATGCAAAAAATAGTTTAATTTAAATGAAAATATTCATTATTCATGGATAATTTTTGGCATAATATTAGCATACGTAAAAACGAGTATTTGGTATCATTTATTAACGCAATTTTAAGATGACCCAGTATATTTAATTAGAAACAGATTGATATGAGATATGATTACATGTATAAGTATTTATATTCCACTTCATATCTCGTCGCAATACAAACACGACAGTATTGCAGTCGCACGAATTAAAATTTCGAACAATGGGCCAGTTACAACAATGGACGCATTATATGAAAAATGTGTCGATTGCCAAACTTTACTTTGGACACGTTTCATAATGATTGTAATCTATTATTAATTGTATTGATTATGGTATAGCAGATATTGATAGTGGCGATAGCCTAATTGGGAGTAGAACGTCTGCCATGACAAATGCCTGGAGGTTCAAAATCCAAGGGCAAGGGCATATTTGACTTTTCTTTAGTTATGTTTTTAAAATTCAACTAATTAGCTAATTAAATAAAATATGTTAATAGGGTGTCTATGAAAAATATGTTTGAAAATAAAAAAACATTAATTATCCAATTCAATCTATACAATTATTTAGCACCTCCTTTTAAGGATAAAATAACAATGTTATTTCTTCAATGCAATTTATAAATTGAAAACTATCCATGCAGTGTCCAAAAGAATCCACTTTACATAAATAAATTTAAATAATAGCTTCATTAACTTTAACGTTTAAAAAGGCAACCCTCGCCAAGTTGGAAGAAAATTACGTAATCTCTAGTTCAATAAAAGTCTAAAGTCACGGATGATTAATTAAGCGATCGCGTCACTGGATAGTGTCGTACTGTTAAGGTTTTATTGTACCACTCAACGCTGATTGGAACTCCGGTTTAACCGAATGAGCCGCTATTGACGTGTCTTGCGATAGATAGATCGTAAATAAGAGCTTTAAATCTACTGGATGCGCCGGTTCTGTTCTAGATGGAAGTAGTTTTAAAGATATATCGGGCGCTGAGAGACGGATGGCTGAAAGACGTAATGTCGTTTATCTTCAATGGATGTTTGTAAAACATAATGGGTTTGGATGTTTTTTATTATTTAACAAAAGGCATAATACAGAACACAATCATTATTAACAATATTTAAGCACTAAATTACATTAAGACTAGATTGTCTTCTTTAAACCTATGCCCTAATTGAAATTAAACCACGGTGTTTTTTATCTTAGCAGTGACTAAACTAGATGCAATGTTATGTCAAATTAATAGTCCAATAATACGAGTCATGTAATACAAATGCAATGAAGTAATGAAAAAAGTATGACAGCTATTGAGTGATATTATTTGAGGCAAGAATCTTGAGGATTTTTAAAGTCTGATCGGATTAGGTTATCATGATGGCTTAAAATTACTTGTAAAGGAGGCACGTGCCCAAAATTGAAATGGTATAATACATGGATATTAAGTATTTAGTTTTTTTTTTTTTAAAAGCACGGTAAAGTGACCCCCACTGCTTCTACTACTAACTGATGGTTAGTGGAGTGGGGTCCAATAGAATATCGATTGACGAGAGTTGATTCTACCCGACAGCCGACACAATTATGCCGGTCTGTTCAAACCGGATATACACAGGCTGATGCCGTAACGCGACACACTTACGTGGGCCACTATGGCGGGTTTTAACAATTGCGTACGGTGGTGCGTATTCGAGCGGATATAAAACATATCTTACCACCAATATATGAAATATAATATCGTATTAACATGAATAAAAGCATTCATATTAATATCGTTAAACGATACAAACTGTCCAAATTCACAGTCGGCAGGTTCCTGTGTGAACAATGCCCGTTCTGGCAAACTGCTCGGGCTGTCAACACTGACAAATTACCCTACGGCTGCGGATGATTTGATTGATCGTCTCCACGCATTGATTCTGCATTGGAAAGGGATTTATGTTGTCAAATGTTGTGGAAGTTGTGTGCTTTACATTTTTATTATTCTTTCCGTTTTGAATGTGTTCTCGCCTTGGATCTGTTGAAGACGTTTATTGTTTGTTATCGGGGTTTTTTGAGTACTTCTTTTTATATTTGTCTATTTATTTGATGAATCAGGTATAAAACAGATATTCGATTTGATCTCGTCGCGTTATAAATACTCTAAATATATTCATATTTTTTTGGGAAACAGGAGTTTGAGATAAATTTAGTAGTACAATTATGTTTTATTAATTGATTTTAATTACGATTTATTGACCAGGTTTTTACGTTAAAAAGAAAAGTGTAGATTAATAATAATTGATAAAGCATTTACATTACCAAGACGAATTCAGACAACATTCAGTAATATACCCACATAATGTCTTATAAAATCTTGTTAGATGGCATTAACTGGCATAGAGACCTTTATGTATACCTGAATGGTGTAATATATTATCTTTATTAATAATATTAATGTACTTCAGCCAGAAGTCGTCAAAAGGTTGTAATTATCAAATCCTTTGATCATTCATGGACCATTTACTATTTCCTTTGGCGAAATCATTACATATTTATGAATGATGGATGGTGTTAAAATGGGTGGGATGATAATTTACTGTTTTGATATGATTTATTACGCTACTCGTGAATCATGGACTTCGGATTTACGAGTCATATAAAGCATTATTTTATTTAAACTTTCGAATTCAGGTAGTTCTTTAAATTTATTAACACTATTTTCGTCTAGCGAAAAGCGGCGATAGCCTAGCTGGTTGTGGAACGGATTGCCGAGACGAATGTCCGCAGGTTAAACACCCAAAGGCACGTCGGACATTTTTGAAGCTATGTGTGTAATCTTTGTGAATTATCGCTTACTTTAATGGTGAAGGAAAACATCGTGAGGCAACCTGAGAAGTTCCCTATAAGAATTTTGGGGTTATATGAAGTCTGCCAATTCGCACTAGCCTAGCGTTGGACTAAGGTCTAATCCCTCTCAGTAGTAGAGGAGCCCTGTCCCTAACAGTGGAGTATATAATACAGGGCTAATATTTTCATATTATTATGTGTTTTCGTTCATGGTGTAATAATTATAGAGATATGTGTTATATTTTATAAAACAAGCGATTAAATAGAAACGGAATGTCCGGTGATGTCACATTTATTTCAGGTCTGTTATGCAAGGAAGATTCATATAACACTCTTTAAACAATTATATATGAAGTATAACAACCGATTTTAGTTATTCTTCTGCGTTAATATTCGGCTTATTGTTTTTGGAAAGTTCATAAATTAAGTCAACATCCCTATAGTTCGTCGTTTCAACATAATCTTCTTAATTATCTCGAGAACCGTTGAAATTAGAATTTTATTATTCAAAGAGGAAATTATTTGAAGTTTTCTCACTTCGTGATATTCGAATTTTGGTATACATTGTTCGTTTATTTATTATTTTACGTACTGATTAGGGTTTTTAAATGATACTACTATCATTATTTTGTTGTGCTGTAAAACATAAATGGCTAGTTAATGCTCAACATAGACTATATTATAAAATTCGACATACGACAATGTTTTACGTTTCGTGCTCCAAATCCTTGCCGTTCCCACGAGGAATTTCCTAATTGAAATAGTTACAATCCGACTAGAACGTAACGATTCCAGCTTCCACCGCCGAGATACCTTTAAGGTATCTCATAATACAGAAGTTTTCTTTGAAATGTTTCCCAAATCAGTAAACATTATGAAGTCCAAAGATTCTTGGGAAAAAATTCTGAGGGAGATAAGTTAAATGGAGATTCCGCGTTATATAAAGTTTTGTGACGGTGACGTATCAAACTGATGGATGCGATAAATGTTTTTGTGTTTATTTTGTTATAATAAATTATTGTAGATAGATAAAAAGGTGTTTGGGTATTCTTAACACACAGTGTAACTTAGGATATATGTAAACAGATAAGTACACGTCTATTTGTGAGATATTGTAGTAACAATCAGGCTCCAGCAATATGCATTGCTTCAAGAAGCAAAACCATGGTCATTTAGGGTATAGGTTCAGGTAATGAACCTGTCTTACCAGAGCAATATAAATAACTCGCCATGTTGTAGTTAAATATGGAAAACATTTCTTGCATTTACAACGATAACTTTGAAAAGAAAAAGCAAGAATGGCGTCCCAAAGCAGGTTTGTATTCTTCTGATCCGTTTATTACATCATTTTGCGTATTAGCCGATAATGTTGATGCGAAATATAACTGAAATTTTACATATCGACAAACCTATCTTACCTAAAATATTTTTAACACCACAAAAATCTTTAATACCTCTAAAACAATAGCAACAGTAACATTTATCTCGCTTCCACATTCTGTGGAGGCTGTAGGAACACACGAGAATTAATGATTCAGTAGACAAAGAAGTGTGTCAGCTTTGAGATTAATGGCCGTTTCGATTCGTCTGGGAATGGTATATAATGGGCATTATATTTTCATTAAGCTAATGTAATGTGGGGAAATGAAATACATATATACTAGTAGAATACCCAAAATTAATAAAGTCTGAACTTAAATATCTACTGCTTAATTGTCTTTTTTCGTTGACTGCTCGTAGTTGTATTGCGTACACGTTATGAGCACGACTATTGCGCTGCGGTCTAGGGTTCGAATCCCAGGTTGGGCTAAAAATAATTGTGACTGGTTTACTCCTGTTACTTCTGTTATACTCCTGTGCCTCGGAACACGTAAAGCCGTTGTTGCCGCACCTGATCTCTTTCCGGACATGTCGCATTGCCGTTTCACCGTATCAGAGTGGAGGAATAGAGGGTGCACCTGTGTATTACGCACACACCTGTGCTGTATAATATATCTTGCGTATCTGGCTGATCTCCATTGAGGTTGGCCGCCGTGGTCGACATTCGGCTAGGAGAGATTTATTCATTGACTTAACTGTCATTTTTTCACCATAATTTTTTTACTAGATCAAATTTCACTTTTTTATTTTTGATATAGGACGTATGGCGTGATCTGCGTTAATATCTTGTCAAGTCTCATAATATCGTCATTACTAAATACAACATTCTTTGAAACGAACCCAAATGTTAGTATAATTTCGGTTGTCATAAGAATTTCGATTCGAAATTCGTATAAAAAAATCTTCCTGGATACCCATAGTAATCAATATTCTACCTTCAGGCTATGTTTGTTTTCTTACTAACTGTAAAGTTCGTGAAATTTCTTTCATTAAACAGTAGGCAATTTTGAATAAACACGAACTATTCAGAACGTATCAACGTTAAAGCACGTGGTGTGTGGTACGTTTTACAGGTGGATAGAGAGTATGTGCTACAAACTCTATAGGAATCCGTGGCAAAGGGTCAAAATAATCCGATTCTGGCTGACTTCCCTTGATCTAGAATTTCTGTAGAATCTAAATATCATTAGAACGATTTGCAGACTGTTTTTATGTATATAAGTACGTATATGTTGAGTCGGGTTTCTTTTTAGAAAGTTTCACTTTTCACCACTGATAGCAACATAAAAACTCCATAGCAGATTAATGGGCTTGACACATGTAAAATAATACTTACTTATTATTGTTATTCATATAGATATGAATCCCAAATTGTGTCATTAATACATTAAGACAATATTATACGTGTGGATGAACACTGTTACCCAAAATACTGGTTAACTTAGTTTGTGCCAGGGGACCAATATATAATGTGAACTTATTTTTTGGTAAATAAATAAAAAAATAAATAAAACTTGTGAAGGTTACGTTGAGCTCAAAGTTGAATGGAATTGGCAAAAACTTGTTCCATAAATTTAAAATTCCTTCATCTTGGTATAGAAAAAATATATCTTACTGTTGCTTTGCCAAATAACTTAGTACTTAATATTAAACTTAAAGAAATTATATTTTACCTTGAACGCGCTTATCTTTTGCACCATTGTAGTGATTCTTAAAATTGTTTCGGTAAGAAAGTTACATTATACTGAAACGCTTATAGATTAGAATCTAAACTCAGTCAGTTTTTAGGTTTTATCACTCGTTATCAAACATAAGCCACCGTCCAACTTTTTTTTTTCGACAAGTGACCCTTTGCTCTTTACTCCACTATACCGAATGGTAAATAAAGTAGGGTCTAGTTAGAGTATCGAGTGAGTCAGATTATTGAAGTTGTACTAGTAAATTTAAGAGCGTGTTAGATCACAGAAGTAGTAGTAAGTGTAAGAGCATTTATATCATTTAACAATTGGAGGGTCTAAAATGATTTTAAGTATTTATTAAAGTATAGCTGTAAGTTTGTACCTTAGGCCAAGACAAGTTGTACCGCCGTCACCCGCGGCAGCAACTTTGTAATTATCACTTAAATTTTAATTAATGCAATTAATATTTACGGTTTGCAATCTTGTTGACGTTTTGTTACACTTTGGTAATGTTTTAATTATGCAGTTTTATTACTGACATAATGCGATTTCTATTTTTGTTAACTTAAGTACTTTTCAATGTTAGTTCAGTTTTTACACCACAACGTTTTGTTATGATCTAGTATTTTTTTTATGTTTAACAGTGATGTGAAACTAAAACAATTCCTTAGTATTTTTGGTTTAGTATAATATATTTACCAACGAATAACTATTTTTGGCTAAAATACCATTACTCATCTATGTTTATATTTATATTATGAAGAGGAAAACATCGCAGGTTTTTAGGGACTAATCTCTGGAAAAATTGATCTGATTCTGAAAATTCTTTTACTAATATGAAGTTACGTTATTCACAAGTGGTAAAGGGTATTTTACCTCGAGTTAATATAAAGCGGGACCTTTTTTCAGGCGGACGGAGCCATAGGTAAAACCCAGTCAAGAATAAACATTATTTTCTACCATAATATTTGATTTATATTATTTGCTTATAGCTCAGAATGCAATGTCGATGTATTACTCTATCATTCCACTATTAACGACGGCAAGAGAAATAGAATAATGTATTTTAGCAAAGGTCTGACTATTCACATAAAAGACAAGAAAAATAAATGTTGGTCGATAAATAATTCATTACCATTGTCAAGCTACATATAAAAATACCATAGCAACATCCTTTTAATAAAAGTGAAGAAAGTCTTGTGAATTTTCCTGTATTCAAATTGGCTTATGGAATTATTCAAATGAGTCCGAAATTGTGGAGTTCACTTCGCGTAGCTAAGGCGGTAATTGTGTTTTCTTTATGACGTAGCCAAATCTGATTTGTCAAAACATTGATGCTTCAATAAGTTAATAATGCGAAATTAATTATATCTGAAAACAATATCTTGGATTGAATGTTTGCAGCAATACGATTGTTCGTTCGAGTGAGAAATTGAATTTTCAATATTGAGATTATTGATGAAATTGGATGTATTTACTGAATAAACTTACCTTTTAGAGGCGAAGTGGCAGAGATCTAGCACACTAGACTTCTGGAATCAAAACCATAAATCGACCAATAAAAAACGCGCACTTATTTCTGAGTTTGTTGCTTGCATTCATATAACTGAAGCGTCAGCTCAATAAAAAAAATTGCTAACGAAAATAATAATAATGTGTTCACCAGCAAGAATATTTGCATCGACGAATGCATAGATGTTGATGGCTTCAAACCCATTACGAGTATTGAGGGCCATAGCGATGTTGGCAAAGTTCCCAACGCTAAAAAGTTTACTAACAACTCCGATTTGAAAAGATGTAACGTTCGAAATTTGAAATATGACTCGTCAACCATCTGTCATATTAATGGGTTATCCAAAAGCCAAGCAAAATAAACTTATAGGTATCCATTAGATACTTGATATGGGCAGCCATTTTGCGTCATTCGTCTAAGTCTCATGCCATTTGGTGACCTCTAGAGGCGATCACTTAAGGTGTTCTGTTACTAGGATCCGGCGTGCTCACAGCAATATATTACGATAGAATGTTTTGAAAGGAAAGTTGAGAATTTTCACGCATGGATACGCTTCAAATGTTTGAGTTTGAGATTTATGTTTTATCATAATTTTTTGTTGACGTTAGCTAAATGATAAATAACTCAGAGACGCAGAAAGTTATAGTTATCATAGAATTGTCAATGCCTAGTACGATAGCATATTATCTACGGTGTCTTATTAAAACCGCAGCCAGTAAAAACATGACAGAGTTCACTTATTTGTTGTTTCTTTACAGTGCATGAAAGTAAAACATATTGAAACAAGTTTTTTTTTTAATTTAAACTAATTAATAATATTACTATGGACGAAGTGGACAATTCATATTTCCAACTTCTTCTCTTCTCTTCACTTCTCCTTATCTTTCTAATTGATTAATGTCGTTGCGGAATACATACAAATAAGTGTTCTTAGAGACTCACCGAGCTTTACCTCTTGGTGTCATAAAATGCGTGCCTCAGTTGATCCAGATTCAAGAGTTGTAAGTGGTGGGTGTAAGAGCGGCTAAGCGTCTATAAATTCTCTAATTCAATCTAATTAATGATCTCATTACCAATGTATACCATTCTAATGTTTATTTTTTAATTTCCACCATTCTATCTATACTTGTACCAAAACTATCCAACACTTTGTTAAGTGTCCTTCAACGTAATTAGTTAGACAACCCTTTTAGCGGCCTATAAATAGTCAATCACTATTTGCGAACCAATCAATTTAGTAATTAATAAATTTTGTTCGACAAGTTTGACATTTATATCGGTCGTGCTATTTTCATCACTATTTCGTGGTACTTATGTTAGTTTTCCAATTGTCTTGTAATTTAATTGTATTAAGTTTTACGGTTAGTTAAGCATTGTATTAAGGTATGTATGGTAATGGTTTCATAAAGATTGTTTATATTTTTAGATCTCTGAGAACTCAAAACGATTTTGCATTATTCATTTTTGTAAGAATAATAATATACCATCTTTGACTTACGTTATACATTGCCTCTATATTATTTTTGTCCCACTGTTTTGGCATGGTCCTCTCCTACTAACAATGTTTCGGCCAAAAAACATCACACTTATCTAGTGCCGGTCGGCAGGTATTCCTAAGTTTCTTAACAACGTTTAGCTTTCATCATTAAAATAACATATTGATAAAGAATACTAACATACATTCTGTTTATATCAATACATCAGTTTTACTCAAGGACGTTTTTTGTTTAAAAACACTAAAACCAGAAACTAGGAGGCTAACTAAACTTATCCTTTAAACTCGTTTTGGCATACTGCGGGCTAATTTTGCATTTTGTGTAACAGTTTCTGATAACTTTCATACAAAGTTGGTATTACAAACAACGTGTCCAACCTAATTCCAGTGTGGATTAGTTTATTCTGGACACTATTTTGAAGCTTATGTTGTTTTGTGATTATATATTTTCATTGAGGTAATATTTTTATTATTATAATTAACTTTATTTTATGTTTAGCGTGGACGTCAAATCTAAAACTATCTGGACTTTCTGTTGATTAAATTACATATTCATATTAATGAAGGATTTGTTGTTGATATAAACCAATACGTTAAGCAGAAATCTTTACGAATAATCCCAATCTGTACTGAAGACCACGCAAGATGAAAAATTTCTTGTCTTGGACGGAAGTGATCAATAACATCGAATGCCTCTTTGCTTCTTTCATTTACTATAAAAAACAAAGTATTCTCTTTGGTATATTCTGGATATAAAATATTCCTTCAAAATACCATATTCCATGTGAAATTGACGCAAGTCCTCTCAGATATCAAACCGTCATATTCTCATCAAGTTTCATCACGTCTTGTAAAAAAATAAAAACTATTTCCATATTTTTAAACGTGTTCTATATCTGGTCAGGGGTATAACGGAGTTTGTATTACCGGCAACGTTCCTATGGCTTCTCGTCCTTGCCTCTAGTCACATTATATCGCGTCAACGTAATATGTAACGGTTGGATTCAATAGCGCTGGCCTTATTCATTGAACTAGTCTATTTTGGAACCTTTCTGCACTGAAGTTATAACAGAATGATATCTGGATTTGTGTTTATGGATTTTGGATCTAGTTCAGTTTCAAATGGCATACAGTTTATTCTTTATTATATTATTGCGTCAGAATTATATTTTTTTATAGATCCTCTTAACGATGCGAGGGCATAATTTAATTCGGTATCTTAGCATTCATAAATTATTTCTATAACGCTAAAAGCATTGTCAATTTGTATAGACTTACAATTATAATTCAGAACTCGGTATTTAAAAATACCCACCACCTATAAAATTACACTGATTCCTACTCATTAGAGAATCCAATAATTGTAGTGCAATGGTCTTACAAGTTTTTTTTACGAATACTCAATAGTAACACACGTAGTCTCGCATTCACCTTAAGTGTAATTCTGGTGTTGTGGGTCATATTATTGTCGAAGACTTCCAGTTCCATGACATCTAGAACCTTCACCAATGTTTGAATCACACAACCATTTAAATCGTAGTGGTGGACCGAATTCTCTTCCTACTCTCATGACAAGCCCTTTCTCGATCGCTCTCGATTACAATTGCATGGTAACAGCTGCTGTAATTATTGTTTCATACAACCAATCAGTGTCTCTAAAACTATTCACTAAACAGTATTTCATAATCTACTCACATCTATTTACTTATTGTGCATACGAACATGGTAACTCCGTTATTTTACTCAGAAACTTTTACCGCAGCTCTTTAAATTCCCGGCCGAAGTTTACTATTGCGTGCATGCAGCTGAGCCATAAATGGTTTTGTCTCGTAAAGTTTTCCTTATGTTCGTTTTAATTCCCCAAGGCTCTTTGCTTTCTGAATTTGAATTGAAAAGAATTACGACCGAGATTTTGGGTTCCATATTTGAAGCAGTGGCCGTTGTTTTAATTATAAGATTTAAATCGAAACTAAATATAATTTGTTATATTGTTCCGACGATTGGTATTAGAATTTTGTAATTTTTTACCTATATTATATATAGTTTTATGGATTCCAATGATTTGCTAGATTCCAATGTTTTACTATAAGTACCGATTCTTAAGGGAATTCAATAGATACTATAATATTACGTGTTTCGATATGTAACGTGCTAGTACTCCCCAAGGTTCGAGGATTTGCGGCCTGGTTTATTAATGTGGTTTGTATTTAGGGCACCTACATCATGCTCAAAGTAGCTTAGATATAAATAACGACATCTTTCTTTAGAACACAATACCAAAAAATTCTGTTGATTCCTAATTAAAAAAAGATAGGTATCGAGTGTTAATAGACATTACCAGATTCAATTTGCATATTCGACCTCTTTAATACAATTTTACCATTCTAATACAATTTTCATTTACCGTTATCTTTCTAATTATTTCTGATACATTGTAAATCAGATTTTCAAAACTTCCAAACACTATTTTCGAATGCGCACAAATTTCGTATCGATATTTTTATTCACGGTCAGATCTTATTCTAATTTCGTCTAAGGACAGTGCGTTTATACATTTATGACTATTCGCAATTTGTTTATATACATTCAAGAAACTAGATCATATGAAACATCTGTATCCGTCTAAATATAAATTGTATATAATTTAATGTTAAAACGTATGAGGAAGAGTTTTTAATTTCCTTACCGCCCGGTTGCGATATCTCACGGAAATTAATATATGAGATATGATTCCGGGATGTTTCATATTAAATAATGAATTTCGTATAAATCAACTGTTAATGTCGAAATTTACTTTTATTACGTGAGTATATCAAAATATTTGATATGTTATATTAAATATGTATTTGCGTATGTTACGACATATTTTTTATTTATGTATGATAGAAAACCAATCACTTTCTGGAACATTTTATAGATTTTTAAATTTTATAATATGCCACAAGGACATTAATGCCTTTTATTTTTAATGACGTATACTAACCTCTTCATTTCATTGTCGATTGATACAATATTAGTTTTAAATAAACACGTGACAGCTTTTCTCACTTCTCAGAGATAGCTTAATAATATGTAACTTCTCTCTTGTTCTAGAATGAATGCCTCCATGCAGCTGTGACGTCACTTACGAAGAATCAATCAGATCATTACCACAAATACAATTGTTTGTAAGTATTTTTCCGGCACAGCAAATTGACTCCATTGAACTTGATGGTAAATGGATCACTTACCATCGACCAGATAGACACTATTTAAAAGGAATAATTATCCCTTGCCAGTCAACAAAATTTTGCCGGCCTGTTACACTACCAATTTAGAAAACCAGTCAAATCACAACAGATACATTGATGTTGTATCATATTATTTAACCAAAGCTTTATGTAATGAAGATTCCTCTTATTCGGATTAGGTTTAATTAGAGACCCTTCTTAAATTGGTCGTTTAACACGCTCAAGAGGTCCCGCGCCCTCGACAAATTTTAATGTGTCCTTTGTCCTACTAATTTGTTGTTTAACTTCCCTTTCAACATTTGCTTTATTAAGGTTTCATGTAATACGCGTAATACAAATGTTTGTTTAATTTTGATTTGAGGGTAATATTCATTTAATTATTTATATGATAATGTCAGCCTTGTATTTTATACTGTGCATGAGCCTCCTCTACTACTGAGAGGAATAAGGCCTAATTTGAAGAAATCATAAAGCTTATTTTAGCATATCCCTATTAATTTTTAGAATGTATATGAATTGTATTTTGTCCACAGGCGTAGATTACCAGACGATGTAAAAACTTGTAGAAATTATGCGTACCTACAAGAAATTTACGACGCCGTGCGAGCAACTGACAGTAAGTGTCAATGATCTGTCACTAGAATAAGGCAAACGCACTACACCGATTTCAACTTCCGATTTTTGTACTGTTTCATTTGCAATCATAAAATTTTCAATTCTTGAGAGACATACGTATAGGAAATGGCTTGAACAATATCGCAAGAATGACCATTCTATTGTATTTAATAGATGAAGCGACCGTCTTGTTAACACTTATCTCTTTCTGAGAGATATACGGATATTTTTTGTAATAATATATGCCTAAACTTCTGCCACAAAAATTAATAAAACCTAGATGTCTGAGCATTACCAATCACCAGATTAATAAAAATACAACACTTTTCTCCAATAGTAACACAACTAGATTAATCAATATTGTTTGTACGACATTCTCCGACGGAATTAATACGTTCTAGTACAGTCGGATCGATTAAAAGCATGTCCCCTGTGTTACGGCTAAGTGTATAAAGGGAATTGTTTGTTCATAAACAAAGGACTCGGTCGTAAGTGGAATTTATCTCGGCAAGCTAATGGTGTGGCGAGATTAAGGTCTCCAAATGTGTCATTGTTACTTGTAATTTTGTACCTGAGGGTTCTGCGTTTTTGGCCATAATTCTGCGTCGTTCTGGAGCATTACATTAATTGTGGACTATGATAAAGTAAGGTACCTAATAACTTGATGTGTACCTTAGTTTTTTTGTGGTGGGTAAAATTGTGCTTATAAATGGCTTTCCTTTGTGATGAGCACTAGGATTAAAATTAATTTATATATTCTAATATATCATTTTGAACCAACTACAGTATTATTGTAGATTTACGCACGCACATACATCAATACAAAATATAGGCGCTTTCGAACTTGCGATTAATAAATTAATTTATATTATATTAAATGGTTTCTAATGACACGAGGTCTACTGTACCTTTCTTATACATTTTTAATTTCTTTCGTTTCTTAATATAATAGGTATGTTAATACTGAATAAATTCTGAAATCGAGGTAAATTTGCTCATGCGCTAATATTTTGAGCCTTGCAGGCACTGAACAATATTATACAACAATGACGAAAGCAAACCGACGAATGCTTCGTGTTATGAACAGAATTCGGTACCATTTCAGATAGACTTTTTAATACGAGAAATCTATCATCTAGGAATACGCTAAATATATGATAATTAATATTATACAATGATTGCTCATATAACCCTCCAATGCCAATCTGACCTAAATTGCCACCTGACAAGAATGACGTTGTTAATTCATCACAAAATAAGAGTTTTTTTGCCTTCTAAAGGGATTTTTGATAAACAAGGACAAAAAGTTCATTTATATTACGAACGGTCCAATTCTTAACCTTTTAAAGGGACATTTTACTTGGACCAACTTTATTGTTTTTTTTTTCTTGAGAATTTTTAGTCTTTTGTTTATAAATTTTGTGTAGTGTTATAATAAGTTTTGAGTACAGGTAATGCGACATTTGCACCCATCATTATTTATAGATATATTTTTTTCTCTGTAACCCCAAACACAAAAGTTATTCCCTAAATATATTTAAATTAACTGATATTATTACTATGTTCGTAATCTGTAAGTAATTTCAATTCAAAATAATTTTATTTAAAATTAGACAACTGAAAGCTATCATTTCAGTATCAAAAAGTTTATAAAAGGAACCATTTAGTAGGACATTTAATTATTAAAGTACTGTGATATCAACAGTATCGGAAACATTTTATTATAGAGTATAAAGGAGTACGACAATATAAACGTACAAACAAAAGACATCGAAATTGCGTTAAATTTGAATTTCGTTGATTGTTCGCAGCGATCACCCATAAATCAAAGAGAAAGCAAAATAAAATTAGCGCAAACACTCCAAAAGCAATGATAAACTTTGTTAATTACATTTCTTGCATAATCCATTGTTTATATTAATTAATTTCGAATCCGAGATGATTAATTTTGTAATGAAAATATTTGTTGTTTCAGGTGTCAACACGAAGGATTTTATGGCAAAATTAGGGGAATATTTAATTTTAACAGCCTTCTCGCACAATTGTCGGTTAGAGAGAGCGTTTAAATGTTTAGGCACAAATTTAACAGAATTTCTGACCACATTAGACAGTGTTCATGACGTGTTGCACGATCAGGTAAGCCTTGTGTTATGGTAGCGTCAGATTCCTCTCACTTAGCTTTTCTTTGTTGATTTTTATATATGTGCACGGCATATTGATCCCACCTGATGGTGAGTGGAGTGGGGTTTAATAGAATGTCGACTTACGAGAGATGATTACCCCTCGGCAGTCGATACAATTATGCCGGTCTGATGGAACTGGATATACACACGCTGATCCCGGAACGCGACACATTACATGGTCCACTTTGGCGGGTTTTAATACCTTGTGTACGGTGGTCGCTATCCGGGCGCATATAAAATATGTTCTATCATCTGTTAAGAGATTTTCATTTTATCCAACTGATTATAAGTGCAAATGATAACGTAATTTACGAATTTTTCGCCCGATATCTCAAGGTCAATGGATCATAATGAATGGATAATTCAGTATCAAAAATTCACAATAGTTTGAAACAAAAATACTATTATACTACAGCCTATTCTGTCACTACAAATTAATCTAAAATGGAAAAAATATTCAAATATATTTTATTATTTCATCGACGAACAAAATATTCCTTTAAAAAATCTAAAATTGCAGCATATTCGTATCTATATCTTATTACAAACGGTTCAAATTTCATTTTTAGGACACACCGCTTAAAGATGAAACGATGGAGTACGAAGCGAATTTCGTATGCACGACCTCGCAAGAAGGGAAGATACAGTTACACTTGACCACGGAAAGCGAACCAGTGGCGTACCTTTTAGTAGGCAGTCTGAAAGCCATAGCGAAACGACTGTATGATACACAGACAGACATAAGACTGAGGAGCTATACCAATGATCCTAGGAGGTTTAGGTAAGTAAATTTGCATAAAACCGACCATTATAAGAAATAAATTATACAATGTATTGTAAAATTATAAATTCTGCTTTAAATTAATGCGGTTTAATTATACAATGCCAGAGATAGTAAAGTACACAAACAATAAAATGAACCATTTGTAATCTAACAAGTAATGTAACTTATTTATATTTACAGAAATTATGTATTAGTAAAAAATATATATTTCTGAGAACTTAAAGCATCAATTAAATTTCCTTTTTTGGCTGACGTTACTTCTTCAGAAGTATCGGATCCTTATTAAAATTTACACGATAGCTAAAATACGATCTTTGATCGGACTGTAATCTTGTCAAAGCAAAGCTTAAGGGCAAATATACTGAAATGTTCAGTAATCATACTAGGTGGATGTAGGTAAAATTTCTTGTAATTTTAATTCAATTGTTTTTATTTTTATATAAATTCTGTTTCACATCTGTAATTAGTGGTGGTCTCGTCCAACATTGTTAGTGTGCCGTTAAATAAATAAATAAAAGTTTATTTTAGCTGCAATTAACACAGAGTTTATTTAGGATATATAGACAAAAGACAAGTACAAATCCATTTGTTAATTATTGTAGCCGCAATCAGGCCCCGGCTTAATAATGTAGGCATGCCAGCAATTTTGTCTGAGTATTAAGGCGATACCTCAAGGTCCATTTTCATACATTTTGTTTCACCTTTAATCTGGGTAACTAAACAAGTATTGGCAAGTAAAGAATTTAAATTCACGTCTAGTTAGTGATTAGTTCTCGCAGTTGAAAGAAAAACGTAAAAATAATTAATAATCATGGATATTTCGGCCTTTAAAATTTAATATGACGAAATTTGCCCTATGCCCTACTTACCCTCGTTTTCAAATTTATTAAATCTTTATAGACTGTATATTTTAAAGTGAAACTTCTTTAGAATCGTTGTGATTTGAAACTCGATGAAACGAAAATGCGTCACGATAAAGAAACAAATACAGATATGTATATAATTAATTCAGATTTTTTTCAGTTTCGCTTAATTACAATAGTTTTTCATAAAAATTCGAGTAGCCGTTTTATTTTGAACAAATTCATTGACTCCATTGTGTTATATCCTAAATAGCTTCGTATTATATTACGCTTGTACATTTTTAATTCAAACAATGCTTAGTAACAAACTATGCGTCGAATCCAATTGACATATCCATTTGTCATCCCCAGGCTGTTTTAAATTTCATTTTATCAGTTACGTTTGTTTTATTTGAGAAGTGTTCTAATTTATTTTGCAAATTCAATTTTCAAATTATTATTTTATGTTTAAGAAATTCCAAGACATTTGGAATGTAATATACATCGTTGTTGAACATTTTTGTGATGTTTATTTCAAAACTATTGTTTTGAATTACGTCTGTAGTTTCTGGAATAATTCCTTTTCAAGGTATTTCACTTGGAATTCAAAATTTATTATAAGCTATTCAAGATTTGGATGTACCAAAGGCTTTAGTCATAAAATTAAAGTTAATATTATTTTTGTAACATTCTTGATTAAGTTCGTCGTATAATAAAATACAATTAACATTATCCCCTTGGTGGCAGAAAATATTCAACAAATTAAGTTATATTCGGCAAATACATGTAACATAACGTGGAGTGTTGCCTTTAGATATCTACTAAGTTTACTAGCAATTTTGTATACAATTAAAACCTGTTTTGTATGTAATAAATAAATATCATTTTAGGTACGAAATAAATGCAGTCCCACTACACCAGAAATCAAAAGAAGATAGCTGCGAACTTGTCAACGAGGCAGCTTCTGTTGCCACCTCGACCAAAGTGACAGATTTGAAGATCGGCGTGGCTAGCTTCTGCAAAGCGTTTCCATGGCATTTCATCACTGATAAAAGGCTGGAACTCGTTCAATTGGGTAAGTATCATTTTGACTCAAGTCTAGAGACAAAGTAAGGTGTGAATTGTGATCGCTAGATTTTTTTGTTATTAGTGCAGCGCCACGTGATGGTGGGGAACATTGACAATATACAATATATATCTTAATTTGAATTTTTTCGTCATTCGTTTTTCTTGAAGTTAACATCGTATCTATGAGAATGAAAATTAAATTCAAGGTCATGTATACAAAATACTTAGATGTAGTAAATATTCCTTCATGATATTGTTACACCTATTGGCAGCCGCCGATAATAGCGCCTACCCGATTATGGTAGGTTCGGTGATGGAACATTCTCGGAAGATCTCGATGTTTCCAGAAGGTCGTGGAACAAACAATATGTAATTTCGCTACATTTTATTTTTACCATGGAATACCAAATATGTTTCTTGAAATACGTATATTAAATAACATACATTATCCAGCAATAGGAGACATTATTAAACAATTTCATTACGATATCATAATGAAAACTGAAAATGTAACAAGGCATGAAAATGTTGAAAGTGAAAATATTTCAAATGAAATAATCAGGGAACGTCTGACACGTAATGTAAGTAAAAATGAAAGCATTAATAATACTGTCGAGAATAGAAGACTTTTATTTTTATTTTTCTTTCATTAGATATTTTGGTAGGACAGGTTGGAGACATTTTTGTCTGTGTATTAAATGGGTTGCAAAGACCGAGTAGGCACCATGAAGAGTTAGTAAGTGTGTAGTATTTAGGAATCAATCTACTTCTTATAGAATTTCATCATATAATAATATAATATCAGCCGTGTATTATATACTGTCCCATTGTCGGGCACGGGTCTCCTCTATTACTGAGAGGGATTAGGCCTTAGTCCACCACGCTGGTCTAGTGCGGGTTGGTAGACTTCACACACCCTCGTTAATTCCTAATAGAGGATTTCTCAGGAATGCAGGTTTCCTCAGGATGTTTTCCTTCACCGTTAAAGCAAGCAATAATGCACAAAGAGTACACACATATTTTTTTAGAAAAGTCAGAGCTGTGTGCCCTTGGGATTTGAACCTGCGGACATACGTCTCGGCAGTCCCTTCCACAACCAACTAGGCTATCGCCGCTTTTTTCGTGATGTAATGCAGCTAAATTCAATTTGTTTTTGTGTATAAGGGTTCTTTACCAGTTTTCATTTCTCTTAATTTGCGGTCAGCTCTGCACACTTTAAGCATATTGCAGAAAAAAATATGCATAGTTTTTATGACATTTCATCAATTAGTCCTGGTCCTATTTTCTAAAACCACCTACACAATTTTATTACCGTCCCGGCATGTAATCTAGGACCACTCAGATCTCAGCCCATGTTACCACTAAACCAAGGAGGCGAAATGTTAAATCCAAGGAGTTTTAGTATAGTTAGTGAATAACAAACCAATGTCTACAATGGACCCGAATTTATCAAGAAGGAAGGGAGGAAAGTCCTTTTATATTCTTTCCCATTCGCGTCTATCAATCATTCCATATTCATTACCTCTGATTCCGGATGTTTTTTATGCTACATCAGATAATATTCTTTTGATGCTTTACTGTATTCCTTTTGGCTTTTCTTATAATGAGTTTATATCGTCCTTGATAATTCAAATATTCTTTTAAATAATACTTATTAATGCGGATCATAATATGCGTGAAAACTTATGAAATGATCAAAATTCGTTACGACAAAATTAGGTACTGGCTAGCCAAGAAGTTTGGACTCGAGTAAACTTATACTTGGACTGCGATCTTGAATCAAAGGGCGAGGATATTGTAATAATTCGGAAACTAGGAGTTGTCATTTTTGTACATTCTTATGTCATAGGTAATGTATAAAATATTACCATCGAATTCTAAAATATTGATATGTTAATTTAATATTTTATACCAGATAATTTCATCATTTGTTTATGTATGTACGAGTATGTATGTAATATATTATACTATTGTCAGTGTATGGTCTGTAAATATTGTGCTATATCTATATATATAAAAATGAATCCCTATTTACCTTTGTCACGCCATCACGCGTGAACGGCTGGACGAATTTCACTATTTTTTTTTTGTTGTGTTTGTTATTGTCAGGAGAAGGATCTTATGAAAAAAAAATTAAGAAAGCTGAGCGGAACGTTAGAAAAGTTAATTTCAGCGATTGACAGAATGCGCGCTGCAAATTCATAGTTAAGACGGGACAACGTCTGTCGGGTCAGCTAGTTCTTTATATATATCTGTAATATTAGCTAATATGTACGCTCTAGACTACCCTTTCCATCATTCTCTCTTATTCCATCCAATGGTTGACTGTAAGAGATTTCCTCGAGCGATAAGACCGCCAATTGTACCTCCTTTCAGCCTACATTGTTTTAATATTAAGCACAGTGTTTGGTATATGGTGTACAATAAAGCTATGAAATAAATAAATGAAAGATATATTTGACATTCAATTTACTTGGTAACTTGTGTCTGAATAGAATTCCAGATTTAGTAAGTCTCAGGAGCTATTCCCGTTTGACCTAGAAACGCTGGAATTGAGAAGAGAGCTGGTTTCAGAATAACAAATAAGACTGAGATCTTTTTTAACTTTACCGAATGTTTTGTGCTTTGCGTCGTGAAGATGTCAAATTATTCAAATAACTGTTCTTATTTGACATTAGAGTCCATAGTAATAAAATTTATGAACTGATGTAAACCATGACAATGAATTATAAATACAAAACCTAAAAAAATACTCATACTCTTTCGTACATAATGTATATAACATAATATAGATATATTTATAATGAGAAATATAAAATTGATTCACCAGATCAAAAACTATTGAAGAAATTAACACGAATTTATTAAGATAACTCATAGCTTTGGCTAAAGAATTTGTGTTAGAATTTTCTAGAATGCGTGCGACGACGAAATTGTTATTTTTATGAATCCTGAAACGGCGTGCGAAGTAAAACTTACATCCAATCTGTTTTTTTTTACACCCTCATTTGGCTTAACACCTCTTTCCAGAAACGGTATCGTAAAATTTATGACTCACTTAACGGTAAACCATAATTATTTAGTAAACCTACATTTTTTAGCGAAGAAACAAGCTTGCAGGCTAAAAATATTTCTTGTTAAGATGCATTTTATTATACGGTATAGACCTTATCTAAACTTTTAATATTATCGACTATTGTGTCCTCCGATCACAATAAAAAAAAAATTGTATACAATATTAAGTAAGTTAGTTTATACATAAAATTGTTAGTAAAGAATTTATTTTTTTTTACTTACTCTTTGTAGATATTCTAATGTGCATTTATTTTTTTCAAATACAAAATTAATGGACATAAAGTTTTTTCTAGTATCATCCAAACTAAGCTGCGGTTACATTTTGGACTGCTATAATATAAGTTACATCATAAGTGATGAGCCGCAAGCAGGAAAAATGCCGTTTCTAGTACATAACTTTAAATGCAGTTAGTGTAACTACTGGACATAGTAAGACTCAAAAACTCATGTCTTAGGATGGCGAGCGCAGTTGAATACCAAACTATACTTTGTAATTCAAGTTGTTGGATGGTGATTCTACTGTTTATAGATGGTCGTATCGCTTACCATCAGGCGAACGGCATTCTCGTCTCGTTATTCAAAGCAATAAAAAAAGAAAATAATACTTAATCCAAGTAATGAAATATATTTGCAGTTAAAGCTCTTCAATCAATGGATGCTTTTAATAGAACTCAAAATTGAGACTTCATAAATGATACCTTCCTTATCTTCGATTAATTTCTTTGAAATAAAGAACCTTTCGTTGCCAGATGAGATAAATTCTCGCTACTCTGAATTCGGTAAAAATACTCTTTGTCTCAACCCACCTTCAAAGATCCTTAATGATGTTGAAATAAGGTCATTAAATTCACAGCTAATGTCGAATGGTGATTATCGAAGGTTTTACGAGCCGCGTTCCATTTTCTTAGACCTTTGGGTGTCCTACAACCATTCAATTTAATGACGGTTAGACGCTAAGGAAATTCGTTTTAAATTTTTACCATCGATAAAATTCACGCTAGCTGTCTATGTCGTTTTGTATGGCACTTTTGTTTAATGGGGCACCTTTTTGAGGTTCGTTTTTATTCTGTTCTTGCAGAAATATTATATTACTAGTTGACCCGACAGACGTTGTCCTGTCTTAACTATGTATACACGCGCGCATTCTGTCGATCGCTGACAGTTATTTCAAACCTCTGACAGTTATGTAAAATTAATATTGTCGTTAAGTTTTCTTACATTTTCTAATTTTCCGCGCAATATTTTGAATTTTTTCTTTCATTAGAACCTTATCCTGACAATAACAAACACAACAAAAAATATAGTAAAATCTGTCCAGCCGCTCACGCGTGATGGCATGACCAAGGGAAATGGGGATTTATTTTTATATATGTAGATGTATATTGGAGAATCGAATTACATATAAATATCTGTTCCTGCAAAAATAGAATAAAAACTAACTTAAAAAAAGTGCGCCATTAAACAAAAGTGCCATACAAAAAGATAAGATACTCGGTGCATTACATAGAAAGAAATGTTTCTTTTAATGTACAGTCTATCTTACTTTTGGTGGTGATTACTTTATATCCGCCTGGATAGCGACCACCGTAAAAAGTTTTAAAACCCGTCATAGTGGCTCACGTATGTCACGTTTCTCAGCCTGTGTATATCCAGTTCCAACAGGCCGGCATAATTGTGTCGACTGCCGAGGGGTAATCATCTCTCGTCAGTCGACATTCTATTGGACAATTGGAATCAATTTGCCGTGCCAGTATAAAAAAAAAATCTTTTAAAGGTCGAAACTATTGTAATAACTTTTCATTTATGTTTGTATATCAGTCTATCCCTTTGTCCGTTTTACCTTATTTATATCCAGTTGAACATTCACATTCTATTCGAATGCGTTTAAAACTATGTTTGTATATTACTTTGTCCGTTTTACCTTATATCTTAAGTTGAACATCCACATTCTATTCGAATGCGTTTAAAACAGAATTCCCAACACAAAGTTACAACGGCTAAATCTTGGCAGCGGAGTTTCAACCCTGCATTATTTACACCATACGTTTATGTAGGTACGGTTGAAATGTATTGAGATTGGATTTGAATTGTAAATATGTAAGAGTTGGTATGTAAATGTGTTATTTACATATCTGCAGATTGCACGGACCTTTATTGATGTGGTGCTCGATAGTGATGGATGTTTTGGAAGGTTTATGGTGTGTTTTGGTTATGAAAAGGACTAAAACCTTATAAAGTTGTTTGTTGAAATAATAATATTTTACGGTATTTATTGCGTTTTTTTTATATTATAATAAAAAATTTGATGATTGGAAAATGTAGGTAGATATTGTAACTGACTTTTCACACCTCAGTCCTTCTCGTGACTATGAAGCTGTTAAGGTATTTATTGCGGTTTTTATATTATAATAAAAAAATGTATAATTGGAAAATGTGGTTAGATATTGTAACTGACTTTTCGGTACAACTCAGTTCCTCCCATGACTTTGAAAGCTACTAAGTCTTCGAAACGTCGGGAGAAAATAATAATATAGAAGACCGCAATAAAATCCGTATAATCGTTTTATTTCAATGTCTAACATTCGCGTAAACATGAGAAATCATTATGTACTGTTGAACCGAAATATTTTGCCACAATACACGAATGAATTTAGGTAATGTTAACATCCCTTAATTATTTAGTACTAAGTATTAACAATTAATGAAACATGAAATTATTTGCAATAGCGTTTGAAATTTAATTCACTTAAGAAGGGGTGGACAAACTCATAAAAAAGAATAGACTTCCAACCGTCACGCATTTGAAAGGACGAAGAGTGTATGGAGATAATAAATAACTGAAATGAAATGTCACAATGTTTATTTATGAACAATAGTAATATATTAAACATTAATTGTTCCATCATAAACAATGCTGAGGCTATCAGTAGAATGAGTACAAATGCTCTAAGCTTTTATCTAGATTAGCCCGTAGAGACTGGAGGCGGATACTCAGGATGAGACTTTACATTGTTGTACTTTGTCAGGAATAGTTATCTTTATGTATAATAAAATTTTAACAACAGTATATTTTTTTATACATATTTAAGAAAAACCTATGTGAGTCTTTATAAGAGCAATAGAAGTCAAAAAACAGTTTTTAATTTTATTCTGTCTGTCTGTATATTTGTACGCACTTCATTCAAAATCTGCTGTATAGAATTGAATGTAGTTTTCGCCGATGTATTGCTAACAGTCTTATTTAAAATATAGGTTCGATTTTATCCCGGGAAAATGTACAGCGGGACTATAATACCGGAAAACTTTATCACGCCGGCCGAGCCGCTGTCAAAAGCTATCCTAAGTGCTGTAAACCTACGTACGGTGAATAAATAAAATATAGCAAATTATAATATATATTTTTATTAAACTCGTTTGTTATATCGTTTCGTTCGTGTTTGTTTTTGTCAGGAGAAGGTTCTTATGAAAGAAAACATTCAAAAATTGCGCGTAAAAATAGAAAATTTAAGAAAACGACAATATTAATTTTACATAAATGTTAGTGGTTTGAAATAACTGTCAGCGATTGACAGAATGCGCGCGTGCATACATAGCTAAGACAGGACAAGGTCTGTTGGGTCAGCTAGTAAGTAATAAAATGTATACTACGTCTGACAAATGACAATATATTTCCTATCAACAATATATTTAATATTGTCAGATTAAAATGTTTTTCTAGATACCCAGGTGAATTTAAATAACATTAATGATTTCATGCGCGAGGGTAATTTGGAAAGCATATTCAGCATTTCGTTGCATGAATTATTCTTTGGGACAGCGTAAATAATTTTTCAATCAAAAGTCAACATTTACTAATTGTTCTTACCAGTAATTAGAATCGCAAAATAGGAATGAATTCATAACACGTAACGGGAATATATTGCGGCCAATTTTTTCAAACGTTACGAATGTCCCACCATTTGGTGAAACGCGACAAAATAAATGGCTTCGTTCAACTTTTTACGTCCATTTGCATACATCACTGTTACATTATAGCAATCCGTTTGATTTTGTTAACCTAACAATTTACAGTTGAGTGCGTTTAAGCGAAATACGTGGACGGATAAAGCTGACGTGTGGTTGCACATCGGCCGATGAAGGGTTTGAAATAATGAATATATCGTGGTATCCGATTGGGTAGCGACCACGGTAAATTTAGTAAAAACCTCGTACTGTTTTTGGGCGAATCGGGTTCCATTATGTTTATGATGTGGCAAAAAAATATGATACGACTCCGTGCCGTTTTAATGTAATTGGTTGAGAAACTAATACGTGACTGCATTGGTCTCTAAAAATTAAACAACGATTTACGAGACGCGTTTTTTGGACATTTAAAAAGGGGCAAGTCAGTCCAGGTTTACCCAAGGGACAAACATGCCTAGTAAGACATATGGCATAATTCTAGCGACCGTCAACGAGAACTCTCCCTCGTTTCCTTAAGGCGATACCTCAAGGTCCATTTTCATACATTTTGTTTCACCTTTAATCTGGGTAACTAAACAAGTATTGGCAAGTAAAGAATTTAAATTCACGTCTAGTTAGTGATTAGTTCTCGCAGTTGAAAGAAAAACGAAACACAATGTATGAAAATGGACCTTGAGGTATCGCCTTAAGTTATATTTTAACTAAACTGGACTTATCACGTGTAGTCGTTTTTGCCAACCGGAAGACGGTCGCCCGGACAGCGATCACCGTATGTTTTTTTTATACACGCACGCAGTGACCCCACTACACCTGATAGTAAGTGGAAGGGGGCCCAATAGAATGTCAGTTCACTAGAGATGAACACCCCTTATCAGTCAAGTATAATTACCAGAATACCAAATTTAATTATAATAATATAATCACATATTATATTATAATATCTGTAAATTACAAAGCTTAAAAATAACAGACATGCAGTCTACATACAGAATAATAACTCTCCTGTATAAATAATAAGAACTGGACGGTGAAAAACAAAGCGTCATAAACAATTCATCGAAAAATTTAAAACTAGCCCATCAATAACTTACATCTTTCATCCGCCATTTTGGAAGGTTCATTAGAGTTTCGGCTTGACCTGAATAATACTTTATTATTAATGATCGTTGTGATGATAACGCAGAAAACCCGAGGTCAACGGGCATCGTTTAATCAAACTTAATTTGGGAATTGGCTGGATATTGTAAGAGAATTATGTATGGTCAGGGCAAAGTATATACATTGCTGTCAAGACGTGCCACAAAGAGCACTTTGTGATTCATAGATTTCGCTGGCTCACTATTACAAGGTTCTATGTTATATATGTGCAAATTATATCTATACTATTATATAAAGCTGAAGAGTTTGTTTGTTTGTTTGTTTGTTTGTTTATTTGTTTGTTTGTTTGAACGCGCTAATCTCAGGAACTACTGGTCCAAACTGAAAAATTATTTTTGCGTTGGATAGCCCTTTGTTCGTGTAGTGCTATAGGCTATATATCATCACGCTATACTCAATAGGAGCGGAGCAGTAATGGCTAATCTCAGGAAATACCGGTCCAAACTGAAAAATTCTTTTTGCGTTGGATAGCCCTTTGTTCGTGGAGTGCTATAGGCTATATATCATCACGCTATACCCAATAGGAGCGGAGCAGTAATGGCTAATCTCAGGAACTACCGGTCCAAACTGAAAAAATCTTTTTGCGTTGGATAGCCCTTTGTTCGTGGAGTGCTATAGGCTATATATCATCACGCTATACCCAATAGGAGCGGAGCAGTAATGGCTAATCTCAGGAACTACCGGTTCAAACTGAAAAAATCTTTTTGTGTTGAATAGTCCTTTGTTTGTGGAGTGCTCAAAGTCATATATCATCACGCTATGACCAATAGGAGCGGAACAGTAATGGCTAATCTCAGGAACTACCGGTTTCAACTGAAAAATTCGCTTTGTGTTGGATAGCCCTTTATTTGTGGACCGCTATAAGCTATATATCATCACGCTATGACCAATAGGAGCGGAGCAGTAATGGCTAATCTCAGGAACTACCGGTTTGAACTAAAAAAAATCTTTTTGTGTTAGATAGCCCTTTGTTCCTGGAGTGCTATAGGCTATATATCATCACGCTATGACCAATAGGAGCGGAGCAGTAATGAAACATGTCGCAAAAACGGGGAAAATTATTAGTTTTGAGTTTCCGTTGCCTGCGCTGCGTAAACGGTTAAAGTTATGCAACAATGATGTATGACAGGATTGTTCCACTTAAAAAGTTCTAAAAAATATATTATAAAACAAAGTCCCCCGCTGCATCTGTCTGTCTGAACGTGTTAAACTCAAAAACTACCCAACGTATTAAGATGAAATTTGGTATGGAGACAGTTTGAGACCCTGGGAAGAACATAGGCTCCCGGGAAACTACTACTTTTATAACGGAAAACTTTAGCCTGAAAAACTTTATAACGCGGGCGGAGCCGCGGGCAAAAGCTAGTCTATATATATAAAACAAAGACGGGTTTGTTACAACACTTATAACTCGAGATCTGCTGAACCAATTTTCATGGTTATTGATTCGTTGGATTTGTCTCCGCCCCGAATAGCAGAATACATCTTAAAAACAATGAAAACTCGATATGTGTAATAATACTTAATCATTTCAATAATTGCTCATTTTTGTTTAGTACATGTCAAACATGTTGTCCAATCCTGTCAAATACTGTAACAACTATTCATGTGTGCGTTCAGAAATTTATTTCCATCTCGAATAGAAGTGTATAGACAAATCGAGAAAAATCTAAAATAGCTCGGAATAATAACAATGAAATAATACCTAATATTTATTCTACTCAGTGCTCGTGCTCAGCAGTGGGCAAGTATTTATTCTACAGGTTAACAAAAGTGTAAATGTCTTTTTATAGGTTGTCTATGATTTTTCTTGATAAGCTATTGTCTATGTCTCGAAAGTTCAGGCACTGTTATTATTTATAATTCTCCTTGGTTATTATATTTGGTGATTTTATGTGGTTTTGTGCGAATGCATATTCAGTATTACTATTAAAAACAATGCCGCGTCCTAGAAGATCTAATCTTTCCCAGCGGAGCCGTAATGCAATTAGGCAACGGAATATCGCGAGTCAATTATCTGATGAAGAACGAGAAATTGCACGAGAAGAGTGCCGCGTTAGTATGGAGCAAAGAAGGTCCTTAATTCGTGCTTCTCAAACACAAGAGCAAAGAGAGGCAGCCCGTGAAACGGCTAGGTTAGAAACGAGAAATCGAGCTTATCGTTCAGATGAACAGAGGAATAATCTTCAAAGTGCAAGAAGAAATGGTTCAAGTATTGATTTGAATCGAGCAGCGTTTCTATATGATTGCACCATCGACTACAGCTTGCATCGTTTAGTTTGCATTGGTCCAATGGACGTTGTTTGCCAGCATTGTGGCGCATTGAAGTTTGCTGGTGAAACGCCTGGTTTGTGCTGCCTTAGTGGTAAAGTGAAATTGCCATTATTGGTCCCGCCACCAGAGCCATTGTGTTCCCTGCTTTATGGCGAAACACTAGAATCACGACATTTTCTAGCGAACACTCAAAAATACAAAGTCTGTTTTCAAATGATTTCATTTGGGGCGGAAATTATCGAAGAACACGGATATAATCCGACATTTAAGGTAATTTACGTTAAAAACTTTATTTTCTATGATTGTAAAAAAAATCTGGAATGTAGTTTTTTAGATTTCTG
Organism: Manduca sexta; assembly: GCF_014839805.1. Lineage (NCBI taxonomy): Eukaryota > Metazoa > Arthropoda > Insecta > Lepidoptera > Sphingidae > Manduca > Manduca sexta. Next base: position 5,085,896 of record NC_051121.1, on the reverse strand, counting down.
TATTTGTTTCTAAAATAAAAATGACATGTTATTATTTGAAAATAAAAGTGTTTGTAAATCTAACTATAACTATGGCTTTGACTTCACAGATTCAAGCCCATCATCATCGTTCTTCATTCATCATAATAAAATACTTTTATATTTCTATTATTTTGTATCATTGTATTACGTTCATCAAAGCCTAAATTAGTTCAGCTAAAAGGTAACACGACACTCATTGACTGTTAGGCGGTACGAAGTTCGCCGGGTCAGCTAGTATACATATATATCTCATGAGTTTCAGTGAATATTTAAAATTAAAAGAGATATTGTGAAATATTGTCTTATCTAATTTTTACTAACGTGAAAATGTTTAATCTCGTTTTTGCAATAAGTAAAAATTAACATAGGGCCTTGTACTGAGCCAGCGATTTAGCAATTATCTGTATTTACATTCATTTCGGACTGATTTTACGTACTAGATCAGATTAATTAATCAATAATTTAATTAATTTCTTACGAGAATAAAATCGGGATACCTATGCGCTTAAATTATATTTCGTTGGAACGAGCTCGGTTGCAAAATTTCACGCTTCTAGAGCTATCAATTTAAGCTTTATGTTATTTGGTTAAGAATGCAATAGGAAGTTAAGTTTAATATCAACCTATCGTTGCAATATTTAATTATTATTTTATTACATATCTTTAAAATAGACTTAAGAATTTTTTCATGAAAAGCGTTTTTCAAAAAATATAACATTATAGAAAGATATTATGCAACTACTACCTACGAAACATATTAGGTACCAGAATTATTATATAGCCAAGCTACTGATACTTATGGAAGACAAAAAGAAATTGGGTATGAAAAGCGGCCATTTGACAGATTTTCTTCGTAATTCTTAAATCTACTCGAATTCGAACCAATTTTTTTTAACCTAAGCAACTAAATCCTACATGTACTCACATATACGAGAAACCTATCTGGTTTTATGCATTAAAAATACAATAAAGTAGCCCCACCCACAGAGGCGCGCCGTTGAAATGAAAGTTTTAATATTCATATGTATCAGTTGACGTCAGACGTGCAATTTGTTTTTTATTGACGTCCATTTTTATTATAAGCATCGTCTTGTTTATGGTGCATACGATTTAATTTTATCCTATTTTATAATGCGGTGCTAACAAACAATAGTTTTATAATCGAAACGTCGGTATTGATGGAGCGAGATTATAATTTAACATAAGTTATGATTATGGTATACGTTGTGAGCCTATAGCGGTGTCGAGCAGAAACAATTTTTCGAATCGTTAATCTCATGTAAATTTCAATCACTTGACATTCGAATCTCACCTCGAGGCTCACTTTTCTCAGTTCAAATGCACGGCTGCTAGTCCAATGAATAAATAATCACATAAAAGCAATGACTACATAGACATCTGACATACTGAAAAAATTTTGTAGGATTACCATTCGAAAGTTCCGAAATCGCCAGCAGGACATTATAATAATACTAGCTTTTGCCCGCGGCTCCGCTCGCGTTATAAAGTTTTTCAGGCTAAAGTTTTCCGTTATAAAAGTAGTAGTTTCCCGGGAGCCTATGTTCTTCCCAGGGTCTCAAACTGTCTCCATACCAAATTTCATCTTAATACGTTGGGTAGTTTTTGAGTTTAACACGTACAGACAGATGCAGCGGGGGACTTTGTTTTATAATATATTTTTTAGAACTTTTTAAGTGGAACAATCCCGTCATACATGATTGTTGCATAACTTTAACCGTTTACGCAGCGCAGGCAACGGAAGCTCTCAAAACTAATAATTTTCTCCGTTTTTGCAACATGTTTCATTACTGCTGCGCTCCTATTGGTCATAGCGTGATGATATATAGTCTATAGCACTCCAGGAACAATGGGCTATCCAACACAAAACGAATTTTTCAGTTGAAACCGGTAGTTCCTGAGATTAGCCATTACTGCTCCGCTCCTATTGGTCATAGCGTGATGATATATGACTTTGAGCACTCCACAAACAAAGGAGTATTCAAAACAAAAATAATTTTTCACTTCGAATCGGTAGTTCCTGAGATTAGCCATTACTGCTCCGCTCCTATTGAATATAACGTGATGATATATAGCCTATAGCACTCGACGAACAAAGGGCTATCCAACGCAAAAAGATTTTTTCAGTTTGGACCGGTAGTTCCTGAGATTAGCCGTTACTGCTCCGCTCCTATTGGGTATAGCGTGATGATATATAGCCTATAGCACTCCACGAACAAAGAGCTATCCAACGCAAAAATAATTTTTCAGTTTGGACCGGTAGTTTCTGAGATTAGCCATTACTGCTCCGCTCCTATTGGGTATAGCGTGATGATATATAGCCTATAGCACTCCACGAACAAAGGGCTATCCAACGCAAAAAGAATTTTTCGGTTTGGACCAGTAGTTCCTGAGATTAGCGCGTTCAAACATACAAACAAACAAACAAACAAACAAACTCTTCAGCTTTATATAATAAAGTATAGATAATAATATTGGCCCTGTATTATATACTGTCCCACTGTTGGGCACGGGCCTCCTCTACTACTGAGAGGGATTAGGCCTTAGTCCATCACGGTGGCCCAGTGCGGATTGGTAGACTTCACACACCCTCGAAAATTCCTATAGAGAATTTTTCAGGTATGCGGGTTTTCTCATGATGTTTTCCTTCAGCGTTAAAGCAAGCGATAATTCACAAATAATACACACATCATTTTTAGAAAAGTCAGAGGTGTGTGCCCTTGGGATTTGAACCTGCGGACATTCGTCTCGGCAGTCTGTTCCACAATCAACTAGGCTATCACCACAATTAAAGCAGGACATTAACATCTATTTATTCCGCAGGAGCTGGATTCATGCGCCTCTTCGGAACCCACTTGGCAACACACGGGTCTTCGCTGGGCACGTACTTCAGACTCCTGCGTCCAAGAGGAGTGCCGCTGGACTTTCGCGAGATCCTCAAGCGTGTCAACACACCGTTCATGTTTTGCTTGAAGATGCCTGGTTCGACAGCACTTGCCGAGGTAAGTTGATTCGTATTTTAATCGCGGTAAGGTTTTAAATAATATCATGGCTTATTTTATTCTATTTTTAAATCTATGTATACCTAGTAATGTGACACTTAACACAGTATCTACGGATGTTGGTTAGAAACAATGACTAAATATAAAGAGGACAGGCCTCAAAAGTTAGCTATATGAATAAGTTATATTTATGTTAGGGAAATCGACGCAGAATTGTCAATATATATGTCTATCTCTTTTACTCAAAGCTTATTTGGAACGCAACAAAAAAAAGACAAAAATAATTGCTTTCTTCGCATATGGCACTATTTCGTTTACTTCAACACACTGGGACCGCCTTGCGGCAGAAACGCCATTTTATGCTGGCCAGTCGGCAAGTACATGTAGTGTCAGACGATGTAAACAAATCTTCATAAATATTGAATTTAAAGTAATATAATCATATTCTCAATTGTTCAGTGTGTTTATTAGTGTAT